>NC_091578.1:20953786-20963525 GCF_042767895.1 Penaeus vannamei | reverse complement strand
AGACGGTGTTTTTACTATATGTAATGTGTGATGTGTTGTGTATGAAATAGATCATATTTTGTCATAGGTGGCAACACTCATACTCACATGCAAATGTTCATATGTGGCAACACTCATACTCATATGCAAATGTATGTATCTTCTATGATATAACCAAGTGTAACCTATAATAAAAGTCACTCACTTTTGTGATTTATTACGATTTTATCTTCCCGGATGTACCCAGTCAAAGTAAGCTTGTTTGTTTCTTCTTTTCCTAATTAATCCCTCTCATCTCTTTACTGTCTCTCTGTCCTTTCATCCCCACCTTTCTCTCGTCCCCTTCTCCTATCTCTTTGTCCTTTCTCCCCCCCCCCCCTCTTCTTCCTCCTCTCCTATCTCTCTCTCCTCTCTATCCCCATCATTCTTATTGTGTTTACTATAACTATCATAATTATCATCACTACCATCATTATCATTATTACTATCCTTATTATTAATATAACAATAATTATTATTATTACTTTCATCATTATAATTATCATCAATGTCTTCATCATCATCATTACTTTTATCATTACCATCATTATTGTTATTATCATCATTGGTATTATTATCATAATTATTATTATACTTATTACTATCATAATCATTTTCATTAGTATTGTCATTACCATTGTCATTATTGTAGTGGATATTTATAAACTCCGTAGAGTTAAAGATGTTGATTTGGTAGCGTGTATTCCAACTACAGGTAATCTCCATGTGGGTCTGGCATTAATAAACAATGACTCTCAGGTGAGCTAAAGAGTGATTCCGTAGTCACGAGAAAAAAACAATAAGACCACTGGCTGACAAAAAAGGCAACAGAAAAGAGCATCCATATTATACATTTATTTCGCACAAAACTTTCCATAAGAATAAATACACAGGACAACACACCATACACTTACTTGAAAAACAGAGGCCATAGCCCGAGAAGCACCAGGCAGCCAGCTAAAAACCCAACGGTCTGTCACCACACACGAACAAAAGCCTCTCTCTCTAGACCGATCTGGCTTGACCTTATATACCGGTGGCTATCGTGCTTACTGGGATTTTACCCATAATGCAATTAACTTTGTTTGTTAAATAGTGCATGGTGTGTTTAAAATAAGTTCGAAAATACATAAAATAAAAGAACGATAAAACTATACAAAAATGGGCACATAAAATGGATAAAAGATAGGAAAGTACGAAAAAGTGAAAGAAGGGATCCGTGAGAGAAAGCGGAGAAACACGAAGGGAAAAACGAAAGAAAAACAAAGCTAAGGTGAATTAGTCGAAGACGAAACGGCAAGAATAAAACAAGGTAAGTATAGAATATAAGGTAAGTAGTGTATAAGTAGTGTCGTGTATAGTAGGAGTAATGTAGATGTAGAGTTAGATCACGGACCAGTGGGAAAGGTAAGCCAAAGGAATATAAAAACACAGGCATATTCTTATTAAAAAAAAAAAAAAGGCGCAGACACACAGAAAACAGCAAAACCACGTCATCTTGCAGGGCGGAAGAGTCCGTAGATTAATTAGAGCGATCCTTAACGTCAGGGAAACAGGCGGCCCGAAAGCCTACGGGATGACCCGCCTACAGCCAGGGGAAATTCACTACAACTCCCTCCCCGCCTGACTTCGGACGACTCCCTCTCGGCCTCGACGCACACAGAACGGCCACTGCCTGCTTCTGAGGACCCTAGCGTGCGGCCTGGTCCAGCCACTCTCGACTGAGCAGACAGGGTCATGCAGCATCAGAGGGGCAAGCAGAGAGGTGACGAGAGGAGTCGGTCGAAGGCCACACCACCGGATCCACGGGTCGGAAGAAGCAGCTCACGGTCACCGCGACCGTCCACGACCCTCCGGAGGAACGGCTCTACACTGCGGATGGACTCAAAAGGACCGTAAAGCACAAGGAACATCACACCTGCAAGAGACTGGGATTAGTGTATGGCATTTACTGTGTTCATCCTGTATAAAAGTAAACTCCTGAAAGGAATGCCACTGATAAATCTATATATACGGATGCACGACCAGACAGGAAGAAGGGCAACGAAGGATGAAAGCGAAGAAGGCAAAGGACGACGACCCAGCAAGCAATCACACCCAGGCTGAAAGAATAGGAAAGAGACAGAATAAACCGAAAAAATGAAATAAAATCAATGGGCCCAAAACATAAAATAAAACATAAGATAAAATGAAACTTAAAAATAAATACAAAACTTTTACATAAGAAATACAAAATGAACTTAAGAACAAACTTAAAATTAAGCTTACAATTAATGGACCTTAAAAATACAACTTAAACATAACAACTTATAAGTAAATTTAAAAGCTACAAACTTAAGAATTATACAGAACTAAATTACATAAAAATCAAGCACAAATTTAAGAAGCAAATATAAAAACTTCAGATTAAACATAAAAAAGACCTCAAAGAAGAAGACCAACCACATGTTGGAGAGGTGTACATACATTACCATGAATACACTGCCATGAAATACAGAACCTATCATCTCGACTTGGGCTGGAAGAATACAATTCAGATTAATACACGGCACATACAATGTTAATGCACAATTTCTTATGTCATTCAACACTGCTGATACATTAATTTTCACGCACTTATTCGTTTTCAGAGCATTTTCTATTACGATACTGAACACTTTGCACTCAATACAAAACCTCTCACTGGCACAGGCCTTCAAGCAAAAACAAAGAGGGAGACCAATCTAGGCTAACCATGGTCAGGAGGTCGGCAAAAGGAAGCCAAGAGAGCAACTGCAGGATCATCCTCCGGGAGCCCGTCTAAAGGAGGAGGATCGTCCACGTCCCCATCCTCATCTAGCTCATCCTCATCTGGCAGGTGGAGTTCATCATTTGTCCTGTAAGGTCTCAGCTGATTGAGATGGTAAATCTTCTCCTTGTAAGGAAAGAGAACTCTAACCAACCGTGTTACAGGACCGGTCTTCTTGCAAATACGAGCCGGGCCAAACCACCGGGGACCAAGAGCTCCACGCCGTCCTGCTTCAGCCATACGAGGAAGGTCTTTAAAGAGGACTAAATCACCAACCTCAGCAGCAAAGGTGGACTTGCGGGTTCGCCGATTATAATCCCGGGCCCATCCTTCTCTGGCCTGCACTGACGTCACCACGGCAATCTCTCTAGCTCTCCTCAACCTAGCAGCAAAGGACTGTGCTGCCTCATGATCTGTCTCCTCATAATTGCTATTGCCAACAGGATAGGTGCCAATATGTCCAGTCAACAAGTAGAGAGGTTGATCACCTACTGAGCGGTGTACCGCACTGTTCATGGCCAAACGAACGTATGGCAAAAGTTCATCCCATTCTAAGGGAGAAGCCTCCAGAAGAGTTGCCAAGGCGTTTTTCACCACCCGATTGGTGCGTTCAATCATCCCGTTAGCTTAGGGATGGAAAGCAGTAGTGAAAATAGTTTGTACACTGGCTAACTCACACACCCTCTTAAATATATTGTTTTAAAATTCTAGGCCATTGTCTGTTTGCAATAAACGAGGTGGCCCAAACACAGTCACGAACTGATTAATAAAAGCATCAGCCACAGTCTCTGCATCCTTGGATGGCAGAGGTATCAACTGAACGTATCGGGTGAGTTGGTCTATGAAAGCCAATACATATCTATTGCCTTGGGAGGTCACTTCCAGTTCCATTAGGTCTGCAGATACCCTTTCCAGTGGGTAACTGACCTGTGGTGCAGCAGCAAGAGGAGCACGATAAGCCATTCCCTTACGTTTCTGGCAAGATCGACATGTACCAACATATTCTTTGACGGCAGCCAACATGTTAGGAAAGTAAAAGTAATCCCTGAGCTTACAATATGTCCTGTAAACCCCAGGGTGACCTGCTGTTGCACTTGAATGAGCTAAATGCATGACAGAACCCCTAAGTGTCTTTGGCACTACTAACTGATGGAGTACTCGATCTGGGAGGTGACGAACATGGTATAAAACTCCATCTCGAAGCTCAAACTCTTCAAAAGTTAGGAGGAAGGCGACGACGTGGCAAATTCCGTTCCTCTAAATATTCGATCACCTCTTTCCACAGGGGATCCTCAAGTTGGTGACGACGCAGATCGTCTGGATCACGATTGTGCAATTCTGTTGCAGCCACTGCACGACTCAACTGGTCTGGGACACGATGCTGAGTTCCTTGTTTGTATTTTAATATATAGTTATAAAAACTAAGTTCGTGTAACCACCGAGTCATATGTAAACACATAGGTTAAAGGCCTATGGTCTGTGTAGATGTAGAAGCGTCGCCCATACACATAGCAGTCGAAGGCTCTTACCCCTTCCACTGCTGCTTCACAATCAATTGCAGGGTACCGATTCTCGGCATCCTTAAGTTTACGGCTGAAGTATGCAACAGGCTGCAAGCGACCCTCATCATCACTTTGCATTAAGCAAGCGCCGATTGCAACACCCGACGCATCGGTGTGGATCTCAAAGGACCTGTCAAAATTGGGCTTACTAAGAACTGGGGCTGAGATAAGTGCCATCTTCAAGCTCTGGAAAGCAATTTCCTCCGGCTGACCCCAGGCAAACTTGGCATCCTTATGTGTCAAACTCGTCAGTGGAGCTGCAATATTTGAACATTGTTTAATATGCTTCCTGAAGAAGCTTGTGCAACCGAGAAAGCGGCGCACTTCCTTTTGGTTCCTAGGCTGAGGCATCTTTTGAATGGCAGCCACCTTATCTGGGTCAGGTTCCACACCCTTAGGCGAGATCTTAAAGCCCAAGAATTTAAATGTATCTGTTGCAAAGACACATTTCTTCCTGTTGAGCCTGAATCCTGCTTTTAAAAGGAGCGACAGAGTCTCATCTAAGTGTCCCAGATGGTCATCAAAGTTGTTGCTGTGCACCACCACATCATCTAAATAGGCAATGGTGTGCCTGCCTAAAACAGATGAAAGCACACAGTTAACAGCCCGTTGAAATGTTGAAGGGGCAGTTGCCAACCCAAATGGCAACTTTCTGAACTGAAAAAATCTATGCCCATCTGAAAATGCAGTCTTCGGCCTATCATTTGGACTGACATCCACTGTCCAGTAGGCACTGCGAGCATCAAGAGCAGTAAACCACATGGTTCCATGGAGCTGATCAATGAGCTCATCAATGCGTGGCATTGGATAAGCATCTTGCTCTGTAATGCTGTTGAGACCTCTGTAGTCAATGCAGAAACGGGTGGGCCCATCCTTCTTTCTGACGAGCACAATTGGGGAATGCCAAGGAGAGGTGGAATGCTCGATAACCCCTTGTGAGAGTATATTGTCACATTCCTCCCGAATGAACTTCTTAGAGGCATCTGGGAGACGCCACTGCCTCACACATAGTGGACCTTCGCCCTCTTTTGTTTTAATAGTATGGGATATACCAGGTACCGTCCCTAATTTAGCTTGTGCATCAAATAATGCCACATACTTTACAAGTACCTGCCTGAGCTGCCGCTGTTGCTCAAGGGTGAGATGGCCCAGATCAATCTCACTTAAAAGGTCACCAAGCTCAGCATCTTTCAGCTGAACATCTTCAGGGCAGTCGGTGCTGGGACCCGACTGGTCAACCCCAGCAGGTGTTTGTGTCACAACACTGCAAGGTTGGAGATCCACATCTGGCAGAAGGATGTAATCATCTGCACCCCCAAAATCTCCAACAGCATCAAAGCTGTCAAAGTCATCGTCAATAAATCCCTCACCCAGTTCAAAATCATTGCCATTGCCCATGAAAAGCTCAGTCCCTAAAGCTTGCTCTTCTGCAGCATACTGGAAAGAAGTCCCAGGAATGGCAGCTTTTCTTATCTTGGCACTCTTACTATTAATCATTTTGGTTTTATTTGGCACTGCACTATTACAAACAACACCCTTGACACTCGCATTAGCACTTTCACTATTAATACCACCAACACTGGCACTTTTCACGGTATCACAAACACCAACATCACTTTCATTTTGCTTATCATCAAATACATCTGTGCTTCCAGCCTCAAGTGAGAAAACTTGTACAATGTTTTCAACTACAGCTAACCTATGTCAATTTCTTAATTTTATAGGACGTGCAGTCTCATTTACTGCCCAGACTTTAAGTCGGCCATCTTTCACCTCTTGTAGAGACTTAGGTACCACCAAGGGACACTCAATACCAGAAACCACAAGTTCCTTGGCGGCTTGCATACCCCTAGGAACGCTACACTTGACAAAACGTCCACTATGAGGCGGTACAAAAGCAGGTACAGCAACATGTGCAACCTGTGAAGCAGGAAGCGTCCTTGACTGCTTGCAATGTACCTCAACAAGAACAACCTGTAATGACTGGGAGTCAGTATACGTGACTGAAAACTTCTGACCTTGCAAGACCAAAACATCCACCTTACTCTGGTCAGAAAAACACTCAAGCCTGAAGTTGAAACGTCTGAGGAGATCCATGCCCAAAAGAATATCTCCAGGAAAGGAAATACCATCCAAGATACATACTTTATGTTTAACACAAACTCGATCATTCACACGAAAACTCACCAAACTTTCACCCAAAACTGGAATAGTCTTACCAGAAACTCCTTTCACTCTTTTAAAAGATTCATTCTCACATCTTATTCCCATCTTTCCTGCAGCTATCCCCTTGACAATGGTCACCTCAGACCCCGTGTCGACAAAACACTGCGTTTTGAAGCCATTGACCATCAAAGAAACCATAGGTCGACATGCAGGTTTCTGAAGAACCTCGTTATCGCAATCAGTGGTTGACAGCACCTCTTTGCTCGCCAGTGACGGTGTCGCTGCCACGCCCGACCTGGCGCGATACAAAGGGACACTGCCGTGCAAAGTGACCTTGCTCGCCACATGCAAAGCACTTCCTCCTTTCACTCAACACACGACACTTTAAACTATCATGCTCTTGGTTCTTGTGGTAGCGACAATACTTTCTAGGAGGATCTACCTCGGCTGCTGCAAGAACCCGTGGTCGGAAATGCGACCTAGTAGGAGAGCTTACCCCAGGACCTTCACTTTCCCTGAGACTCCAAACTCTCTGGGTAGTCTCAACAAGATTACAAAGCTCTGCTTCTTCCTTCACCACAACTGCTTCCCTAATCCATCGAGGAAGACCTTGCAAAAAGACCCTTCTGATGAGGTCATCTGGGTCACCAATAGGACGAGGATAATCCCGTAATCCCTGGTACACCATACCTTCCAATGCCAAATAAAAATCCATAGGTGCTTGCCCAGGTTGCAGTTTCTGACTCTGAAGCACACGATAAAAATCAGATGTGCCAGTCCCCCTGAGTTTCTGCCTCAGCTTATCTTTAAACTCTACCCAAGAGACGATATTATCAAAGAGGGGGGAATTTACAATAAGTTCTGCTGCACCCTTACATGAAGCCTTTGCAGCTTTAATAAAGGCTGCATCGGTCTGAGGTCGAGTGTGGTTCTCGACACTCCGGAGCCAGCTCTCGACCTCTTGATTAAGCTTAAGGGGATGGGCAGAACTAACCTCTGCCTTAAACTGAGGAATTGGATCCCTCTGCACCACAAACTCAACTGGGGGAGCATCCCTGACAGAAACGGGTGTTGAAGGACGAGATATACGGGCTTCCAACTCGCTATTCTGGAAGCGCAGATTCTGAAGCTCTAGGGTGAGCTGAGAGATCTTTTGGAAAAGCCCTTCCATCACTGAAATCTCTGGAAGTCTCTCGATGCCTCGGTCATCCGAATCTGGCAGGAGAGTTTGCCCTGAAGGGGAATTCCTTCCTAGCGAAGGAGCAGAAGCCGCCTCTTGGCTCGTCGAAGGGCGAGAGGGGCTGTTGTTACGACTTCCGCCGTTCCTTCGACCCATGGCTCGTGTCCGAATTGTGAAAATGTTGACTTACAATTATGGTCAGAACAGCTTCAACTGCAAGGCTGAACAAGACACCTAAAACACCCTCATTGAGTCTACAAGAGCACTGTGCTACCGAATTACTCACAAGAACATACACAAGATATTCACATGCCTACAAGGGCAATCACACGGCCTTAAAACAAATTCACAAGCAAACATCAGATGCACGCTAATCTCCCTCGTAAAACACTGACATAAACTCAGGTATAAACCAGCCAAGCGCACATCTATAAAAAACTCACTTAAAATCTCACTAAGACACGCAGAATTCTCATCGACGCACTCAAAAACACAATCATAGAAACATTCGCTTACAAAGATCCCTAAAACAAGCATAAAACACGCGCATAAAAGCTCATCAAGAAAAACATCTAAAACATCCATGCACAATCATAGAAAGATCCGCTTAAAAGATCTCTTTATAACAGATAAAACACTTGCACGTAAGAGTTCACCAAAACAAACATCCACTTAAGAACACTACAGACATAAAACACTTAAACAGTTAAATAAAACACTTGCTTAAAGATTCACTAAAACAGGCATAAAACACTCGCTTAAAGATTCACTAAAATAGGCATAACAAAACACTTAAAAACACGTATCAAAAACTCACTAAAATAAACACCCATAAACCTTCAGAGGCTTACTGAAATATACACGTCAAAATCTTGCAAACTTCCATTCAAAACCCATATATTAAAAAAAATGAGAACACGTAAACTCGCGTGACCACGTAAAAATACCTCACAAATACTTAAACATTCACTCCCGCGCAAAAGACAACCAGCGAATTCCTTAACAATCATGAAATCACACACAGGTCATTCAGTCTACCCGCCAGAAAGTCAAAGCTCGCATCAAAATACCGAAGATAAAACACCAGAAAAACACACAGAAACAAGACCATTTAACGCCGAAACAAACAGCCGTAAAACACCGATACATAAAACTAGAGAAAACCGCTAAGCCAAATCAAGAAAAAAACAAAAGAGAGGTAAAATAAATTAAAGATAAAACAACTAAAACAGAACAAAAGCATTCTATAAAAGAAACCACAGAAACATAAAATGAATAAAAATACCATGGGTGGACAGACCGACTACGTGACTACGGGTCAAGAATTGCGCGAAGACGTAGGAGCGTCTTGGCCATAACAAGCAGTTACACCGTCTTGGAGTCATTGAATTAATTAACAAAACGCCATTGCCCGCCGCTAGCCACCAAAATATATGTTACGCTGTAGTGGATATTTATAAACTCCGTAGAGTTAAAGATGTTGATTTGGTAGCGTGTATTCCAACTACAGGTAATCTCCATGTGGGTCTGGCGTTAATAAACAATGACTCTCAGGTGAGCTAAAGAGTGATTCCGTAGTCACGAGAAAAAAACAATAAGACCACTGGCTGACAAAAAAGGCAACAAAAAAGAGCATCCATATTATACATTTATTTCGCACAAAACTTTCCATAAGAACAAATACACAGGACAACACACCATACACTTACTTGAAAAACAGAGGCCATAGCCCGAGAAGCACCAGTCAGCCAGCTAAAAACCCAACGGTCTGTCACCACACACGAACAAAAGCCTCTCTCTCTAGACCGATCTGGCTTGACCTTATATACCGGTGGCTATCGTGCTTACTGGGATTTTACCCATAATGCAATTAACTTTGTTTGTTAAATAGTGCATGGTGTGTTTAAAATAAGTTCGAAAATACATAAAATAAAAGAACGATAAAACTATACAAAAATGGGCACATAAAATGGATAAAAGATAGGAAAGTACGAAAAAGTGAAAGAAGGGATCCGTGAGAGAAAG
>NC_091578.1:20943786-20946286 GCF_042767895.1 Penaeus vannamei | reverse complement strand
TTAATATGATGATGATGATTATCAATATTATCATTTTTATTGATAGTATTAGTACTTTTGCTATCATCATCATCATCCTTATTATTACTCTTATAATGATAATGATATTAATAATATTAATATTAACAATAATAATAATAATAATAATAATAATAATAATGATAATAATAATAAAAGTAATCATTATTATTGTCATTATCATTATTATAATTGTCATTATCATTTTCATTATCAATCATCATCATTATCATTATCATTATTGTTATTATTGGTATTATCATTATTATTATTGATATCTTTATTATTATTATCATTATTATCATTATTATAATTATTGATATTACGATTATGATTATGATCATTATCATAATAATAATAATAATAATAATAACATGAGTAATAATTATTACTCTCACCATTATTATTTTCATGGTATTGTTAAGGTTGTTACTATTGCTATTATCATCATCATTATTATCATCACTATCATTATTATGGTTATTGTTATCATAATTATTATTATCATTATCATTGTCATTACCATTTTAAGAATTATTATTATGATCTCCATTACTACACTGTCATTATTATCATTATTTTTGTTATTATCATTACTATCATTATCATTATCATTATTATTAGTAATAATAATATTATTATGTGAATATTATTATTATTACTATTATCATTGTTGTTATTTTGATTACTCTTATCATTATTGCTGCCATTAATATCGATATTTTATTATTGCTATTATTATTACTCTTACTGCTACTATTATCTTTATTCTTATTAGGATCATTATTGGTCTTCTTATCATTATTATTGTTATTATTATTATTATTATTGTTATTATTATTATTATTATTATTATTATTATTATTATTATTATTATTATTATTGTTATTATTATTATTATTATTATTATTATTATTATTATTATTATTATTATTATTATTGTTATTATTAATATTAATATTGTTGTTGTTGTTGGTGGTGGTGGTGGTGTTATTATTCATTTCATTATCATTATTATTACTTTATTTATTTGTCTGTTATTAGGATCATTAGTACTATTATAATCATTATAATTATTATTTTTATAAGTATTATCACCACTGTAATTATGAATATTATTGTTATAATTGTTCTTCTTATTATTATTACTATTATTTGTTATCATTATTATTATTACTATTATCATTATCATTATCATCATCATTATTATCATCATAGTTGTTATTTTATCATTATCTTCATTATCATTATCATTAATATCATTATGATAATTAATATTATCATCATTATTGTTATCATCCATATTGTTATTTCATTATTGGTATCGTTATCATTGTCTTTGTTACTGTCATTGTGATAACTCTTATTATTATTATTATTGTTTTCATTGTCATATTCATTATTATTATTTTCATTATCTTTATTATTATCATTATCATTTTCGTTATAATCATCATTATTATAATTATTTTCTTTATTACCATTATTATCACTATTTTTATAATAATTATTACTATTATGGTTATTATTATCATTTTTATTATCATTATTATTATCATCATCATCATTATTACTATTATTATCATTTTCATCTTTATTATATGTGTTATTGTCATCATTATGATTATTATTATCATTATCATCATTATTATCAATATCAATATTCTTATGGTCATTATTGCAGCTGTTGTTGTTATCGTTATTGCCAGTTTCATTATTGTTACCATTATCATTTTTACCATTTTTACTATTTTCACTTTTATTATAATTGTTATTATTATCATCATTTTCATTTATGTTATCTTTGTTACTATGTTTATTTTCGTATTATCATTATCATTATTATACTACTATTGGTATAATCATCGTTAATATCATTATTGCTATTATTACTATTACTATTAGTATCTTTTTCCACATAGCTGAAAAGGAATTAAAGGCTAAGGTAAAAAAGAAAAAAAAAAAAAAGTCGCAGAGTTTATCGGGTACGGTTTGCACAGCTGGTGTCAAGGCATTATCCTTTGCCTTTGTTATAAGGCGCGTTTTCTTTTCCATCAGATTTTTTATGATTCCCTATTGTCCTATCTCTGTTTTCTTGTACTGAAAAAAAACGAGGTAATTATTTTCTAAGGTTTATGCAGTAAATATACGAAAATATTCGAATAATTCATCGAACTATTATTTTTCCAGACCTAGCAAGTCGTATAAATTGTTCAACTAGGACCTATAGTTAGGCTACTACATACTAGTAAATCGCATTTTCCCATTTATGTTGTACTTACCATTTCCTAATTACTCTGTATTTGCATTTTTTTCTGTCCAACACTGTGTTAAGTCGTTCAAAATACCAGTCTCATATGGTAAGCTATATGGGCGAAATTATACCGATAAACTTCATCATGGATTATTGCCAATCAGTTAATGAAATTTGTAATTAGCATATAATAGATTCAGCTAATAATCAATACTTAATCGCATTAAT
>NC_091578.1:20917409-20919909 GCF_042767895.1 Penaeus vannamei | reverse complement strand
CCATCCATATAATTTTTATTATTATCATCCTTAACTTTGTCATTATCATTTTGATGATAATAATTATTATCATTTTCATGATTATTAGTAGTAGTATTACTGTTATCGTTATTACTATTATCATTATCATTAATATCATTCTTCTTATCATTATCATTACCGCTGATAATATTATTTTGATAATAATAATTATTATCATTTTCATTATTATTGTTATTATTACCATCATTATTACTACTGCTATTATTACCATTGTTGTAATCAGTATTTCACTTATTTTTATCATCATTATTATCAATATTGAAGTTGCTACTGTTATTACTATTTTGTTGATAATACCATCATTATAATATTTGTTACCATCTGTATTATCATTAGTACTTTTGGTATTATTAGAATTATAATCATCATTTTCACTATCATTACTATCGTTATTATCGATATCGTTATTATTATTATTTCCTATTATTGTAAGCATTACTATCACTGTCATTATTGTTTATATTATCAGTATCATGATTTTGCATTATCACCATTAATATCACTAATATCA
This sequence comes from Penaeus vannamei, assembly GCF_042767895.1. Taxonomy (NCBI): domain Eukaryota; kingdom Metazoa; phylum Arthropoda; class Malacostraca; order Decapoda; family Penaeidae; genus Penaeus; species Penaeus vannamei. The sequence continues at coordinate 20,919,356 of NC_091578.1, read as the reverse complement.
CTATCATTTTCATAAGTTGTCATTATTATTTTAATAATAATTATTATCATGATTATCAATATTTCCATTATAATAATCATCATTATTACTTTTGATATCATTTTTACTACTACTACTACCACCACCATTATTATCATAATAATAATGACAATAACAATTATCAATATTTTTTATTATCAGTGTTATTATCACCACTATTATTATCAACATTATTATACCCTCATCATCATTATTATCAGGAGTATTATTATGGTTATTATGATTATCATCATGACTATTATCATAGTTATCATTATTATTGCTAATACTATTGTCATTATTACCATCATTAAGATTGTTTTATTGCATCATTACTTTTATTATTTTGTCATTATTAATTAATGTTATTACTATCATTATTTTATTATCATTACTATTACTATCATCATCAGCATTATCAGAATTATTAAGACTGTTATTATTATTCATAATAGTTTTAAAATAATTTTGATAACAAACAATAAATACTACTTCTATTATTTTCATTGCTATTGACATCATTATCATAACAGTAATAACTATTATTTTTATACTATGATTATCATTACAACTTATTCATTAATATTATCAGTATCATCATTACTATCATCATAATTGTTACTACTTCTACTACTGCCTTTATCACTATTGCTATTATTATCTTAATTATTCTTATTATACTCATTCTGCGTGATGCAGCGGTTAGCGTCTTGGTTTAGCAATCTTGCTGACCTGCGTTCAATCCCGCGCGCTGCCAGTGGATGGTATTGCCATCCCTTGCACATGGCGGGAGATTTAAAAGCAAAATAGAACAGACAGTATATCACAGCAAAGAATATCCATTGTAACAAATGGAATTAAAACTAAAATCTTATTTTTTTTAAAACATAATCACCCTCAATTTCAAGCTATCATCATTAACATTTTTGTCATTATTGTTGTTCTTGTTGAGATTTTTTGGTTGATATTATATTCAATAATGATACCATTATTACTGTTGTTAATATTACTATTATCATTATCATTCTTGATATTGTTATTGTTATTATCATTATAATAGTCAACATTACCAATGTTGCTATTATCATCATCTTATCTTCCCTGTCCACTATGCACGGCGTTCCTCAAGGCTCGATTTTAGGACCCTTTCTCCTCCTCCTTCCTTAAAGGGGTCACACGAGAAAACAGTGTAACATTTTTCGCTGTTATTCTAGACAGCAAACTCACGTGGTGCAAACACATCACTATCAGTAATCAGTGTGGCATTTTACGTCTGATTCGGGATTTTCTCACAAATAAATGTTTAAAGTTATTCTGTTACTCACTAATTTATCCACAACTCACATATTACCACGTTGTTTGGGGAGGGGCGCCACAAAGCAGAACCAAAAGCATTCTAAAAACACAAAAGAAAATAGTCAGATCAATGGCACACCTACAGCGATGCGACCACAGAGACGACAATTTCTTGAGATCTATGAAATCACTCAATACTTCAGTACTTTATATGTTCATAAATGTTTCCTCAGACAAGATATTGTCACGTTAACACACAGACTCAACGATAGGTACCATTTAAGAAACACCAGTCATTTACAGCTTCCACAGTGCTGCTCCATCCAATCCCAAGGTTTCATCAGCTTTGCTGGAGTCCAAGCATGGAACAGCTTACCAGAATCCGTACGACAAGAGACCAGAACAGATAAATTCAAGCACTGCCTTAAAAAAAAAAAAAAAAAAAAAAAAAAAAAAAAAAAAATTATCACGCTATCTCCACAACTAAGCACAAATGCTGTGTGCATCACAGTTCTGCCATGCAATCAGTATCAAATATTATGTATGAATAACTAATCTAAAATCATGCATTGCATGGCATACTCAACATTATAATATATACCAATGATTTTTCCCTCTCTTTTATGAAGAAAT
>NC_091578.1:20909909-20912409 GCF_042767895.1 Penaeus vannamei | reverse complement strand
TAATGGTAACAATAAAAATAATGATATTACTGATAATGACAATAATGATAGTAATGATGATTAGAGTAATAAAACAATAATGATAAAAACAATAGCTATAATAATTATAATAACGACAAAACAAATGATAGTAATACCAACATGATAATAATAAAAATGATAATGATGATAAAAATAATAATAATAGCGATAATGATGATAAAAATAATAAGAATAGTGATAATGATGATAATACACAATCATAATGAATATTAATCCCTTCCTTGCCATACCGAATGTAGGATCATGTGAATGGGACGTAAAAAACAAACAAACTTAAGAATCCCTCTTTTTTAGGATGAAGTGAGAAAACAGTTTGTATAAAAAGTGTTTAACAGTTTCATCCTTTCCATACAAAAAAAAAAAAAAAAAAAAAAAAAAAATACTGCCTATTGCCTTACTCATCCAAACCATAGAAAAACTACAGATTATAATAATAAGCCTGTCCACAGTGCATGTGCTATAGAGAAACTGGTGTCACCACTTGCACAAAACCACAAAGTTACCCGCTCAAAAGGTGGTCTTGTCTTCAGTCGAGAACAAAAGGTAACTCATTAGAAACAACTGTGATGGGCTGACAGCCCTAAAGAACACAAGATTGTAATCACTGGGAAAAACTCCTGTCCCACTGAAATATCGAACTGACTCTGATCTAGAGCAGGGCTGGGCAATTAATTTTTCAAGGGGCCACATGAGAAACCTGAATTGTGTCAGAGGGCCACACCAACGATAAGTTGAACGTAATTCTGCTCTACTTTCTTTCGTTGTAAAATGCGTTAAATTATATATTTAGTGCATTATATATTTAATAAAATATATATTTAATAAATGAATATATTTAATAAATTATATATTTAATAAATTTTATATTTAATAAATGACATCCTCATTGTGCAGCAGACCGTGAAATGTTGCAAATCAAGCTCCAGCACCACTAACCATGTAATCACCCAATAAGAGTAGAACAGCGGTAGAAAGGAAGTTGGCAAAGGGCACATGTGGTGTCATGAAAGGTTGTTCAAACACTTAAGGCTGGAGAAGACCTGCCGCCCATTGACAATGTTGATGCGCAGTTCACTGATATCATGGAATAGGCCATCAAATTTGTCTGTTGTGGAGTGAGGAGAACCAGGGACATGCGAGAGAGCAAACTACATGTATGGGGAAATACGGAATGAAAGGGATACAATAGGGGCATTCACAGACTGTAAAGAGAGCCCATTACCAGTCAATCCTGTGGCGAACTGTGGAAGCAAATCCACCAACGATGGATCCAGAGGACTGTGGGTGGAAGAAAGATGTCGCAGACAAATTGCTCTCACCAACTACAATTCCGGATAGAGTCAAACTCGCCCCCATTGCAGGATCAGGTGTGTTGCAAAGGTCAGACCTCATGCAGTTCGAGGAAATGCAGTTGCGGCGTTAGTCATTAACCCCGCACAATTTTTTTGAGCTTTACGGTCTGAGTCTTGATTTGGCATTTGAAACATCTTGTGATTATGTGCAACTCTATTAGGCTATTGTTCACGCGTTTATACAATTATGCATGGTATTCAGATGCTAAAATAATAGGGCGCTATGTACGAATGGCTAGGAAAGGGTTAATCTTTAAAAATCTGTCGTGATGTGCTGCACATTACCTACACTAATCATTGCCTTGTACAGAATTTAAGGCGTTTGGAATAAGTCTATACGCTTAACTCCTTAAATTTCTGTATTTTTGACATTTTGGTGTAACCTGGATAAAAGGATTAATATCTAAATATGGTAATAACAGTAATAATGATAATGATAATGATAATGATAATAGTAATGGTAACTATAAGGATAATGGTATTAATGATAATGATAATAATAATAGTAGTGATGATAATGATAATAACAATAGTAGTGATGATAATGGCAATAATGGTAATGGTAATGCTAATAATGATAATGATAATGATAATAATAATAGTAATAATAAAGATAATGATGATGATAATGATATTAATGATAATAATAATATAATAATAATAATAATAATAATAATAATAATAATAATAATAATTAGAATGATAATAATAATAAGGATAATAAAAGTAATAATGATAATGATAATGATAATAATAATAATTATAATGATAATATTGATGATAATAATGATAATAATAAGAGGAAAAAATAGGAAATCTGTTAGTTATCGTGTGAAACTAGATTCCTCCACCAAAACATGATTTTAATATTGTACCTCTCAAGTTCAAGAGTCCTAAGTAGCAAATTGGATAAGCGAAAGATATCTTTTCCTATCTCTCTATCTCTCCTTCTCCTTCCCTCTCCCTCTCTCTCTCTCTCTCCGTTTATCTGTGTGAGGAGGAGAATATAAGAAAGAAAGGGAGACAGAGGAATACGAGACAAAGAATATGGAGGACGAAATAGAAAAAAAAATCCTTTGGATGTGGCGGCGAGGGACACGTGTCGC
>NC_091578.1:20872409-20882409 GCF_042767895.1 Penaeus vannamei | reverse complement strand
AAAAAAGAACATCACACATTGGATTCCTCGAATAACTGCCATTGAAAGGATCCTACTTCCTGTGCTACTTGTCCGGCGTTTTCATATTTACCTCCTTAATCCTTTGGATTTTTATCTTTTTATAGACTGACACGATCGAAGTAGGAAAATATTAGTTTAAAAGATACAACATAATACCGAGAATACACAACCATCAAACGAAATAGAATAACAATTGCCTTCAGGAAATAAAAAGTAGTGTTCTTAAATAACAAATCCTCTGAGAATTCCGTCAATTGTAGTCCAGCAAAGGCCGGTATGCAAACAGGAGGCTATTGACTGTCCAGCTGCGACGGAGCACAGTCAACTCATTCAGTTTCAGGCTTGCGCGCACGGCTTCTAACAAGAGAACGCAACTGTCTATTGTGGATGCTAGGCTCACTTATCACCTGAAAGTTATATGGAAACTGGAGGAAAGAATATCTGAGTATAATTTGCGGTTGAATACAAATGTTGCTTTATGTGCGACACTGTATCGTAATTCTGTTTGTGTTTCGTCCCTTCATCCGTTCGCGCGGTGCGCACGCATATTACGCCTGAAATTATTTGCCATGTGAGTGCGGAATTGCTTCATTTTGATGTAAAATAGCGTAACACTTGACAATATAAACAATAAAGGATGACACGAACACACACACACACACACACAAACGCATCATATTACGCATCTATTAGAATTATCTTTATTATCATTATTATTATTATCTTCAAGAGAAGAACACCGCACTGAAACACTTATATTAAAAATTTGTGAATTTATTATTTACACGACAATCCGAGGGGGGAAGGTAAGAATGAAGGTGGGAGGGTAACAGGAGAGAATAAGGTGACGGGGAAAGGGGACAGAGGGAGAAAGGGCGGTGAGGTAAGGAAAGGATGGGAAGGGAAAGGAAGGGAAGAGTAGGGAAGGGAAGAGAAGAGAAGGGAAGGGAAAGGAAGGGGCTTACAGAAAGAGAAAAGTTGAGAAAGAGGGAGAGAACGAGAGAAAGGGAGTGGGAAAACAATATCTTGCTGAAATAAACGAACAAGTATATATATATGTATATATATATATATATATATATATATATATATATATATGATTATATTGAAGTTTTTGATTGATTTTCTTTATATATATATATATATATATATATATATATATATATATATATATATATATATATATATACATATATACATATATATATATATATATATATATATATATATATATATATATATATATATATATATATATATATATATATATATATATATATATATATATATATATATATAAGGCATCATTGAACCTAACAAACAAGAACTGGGTATATATAATAATGGATGATGAAGAGAAGGGGAAGAGGGTGGGAATCTTACGTAGAGCATAATATAGAACATAACATAGAACATAATATAAAACATGTAACAACAAAACAATAAATCATTACATAAACAGGGTTATGTAAAAGATTGAAATCGTAATGATACGATGTAGAAGTGATAGGAGCAAAAAATAACAAGTGAACATAACGAGATATGAACTATTGGGCCACCATAAAAGCATTTAATAAGTGAGCAGCCACATATATACGCACACATACATATATACATATATAAATATACATATACATACATATACACATACATGCACACAATCACATACAAAGGCAGTCATGTTAGCCTGTGGCTGTTATGAGATTAGAGATGAAATTGACAAGATTGCATAAAGCATGAACATAAAGGTGCATAAACGAGAACGTGAACATGAACATGATAATGGAAGAACTAGAACAAAAATAGTAAAGCTTTATTTTATTTTTTAAAAATCTTTTTGGAAGTATATATATATATATATATATATATATATATATATATATATATATATATATTCCTTTTTCCATAGTATATCTCCATCCTGCTCTTCCTCTGACTCGCGTGTCTGCCTTATGCAACTGCACGAGTGCAAGCCCATAATCACTGGCAATCGAATCCGAGTCCGTAGTAGGTTAGTAGAACGTTCAGTCCTTGAAACAACGTGTTCCCACGACCACCAGGCGGGCCGAGGCGGGCAAAGTGACTAATTGGGGGCCCTTTATTTTATTTATTTATTTTTTATTCTTTTTATTTTTTGTATATTTACCACCTTTTATTGCAAGGTTTCGCTGTCACCACCTGCTTGTTGTCACTTTATGAAGAGTGCTTCTTTTGGTAAGGACAGCTTTATTCATAGACGTTTTTGTGGTGATGAAGAAAAGCTCCATCTCTGGCGGTGGTGTCAAACTTGGCCGGAAGACCAGCCTTGGGTGGTGGACATCAGCAACAGCGACGTCGCCCGTCTCTGACGTCTGTAGTCGCCATCTGTCCCGAGATCCAGGGCGGGAATCGCCTTTCCCAGGGGCTGCGTCCTCCAGCTACCGAGACGGCCGCAGGACACCGCCCGCTCACGGCGCTCGACGATCACGAATTCCTCTTCATCTCCCATTGTTGGAGTAGCTGAAGTGGGCTGCAAGGTCCGTGGCAGACGCCCCAAACTGCCCCGACGCCTGGTCGTTGGCGCCTCGTGCCAAGCGGGAAAGTGGCCGGCCTCGGTCGTACTAGCCGGCGCTCCCCAACTCGAAGAGAGGGGGGTGAAGAAGGCGCCGTAGAAGGTCCCGCTCCCGAACCGCCGACGAGAAGGCAGCACCAGCAAGAGCCGGGACACACTGCCCAGGACCAGCGAAGCGCCCCGTGACGCAGAAGAATCGGCGCCCACGAAGCCCAGAAGAGCAACACGAGCCGGAGCTCGTTTTTGATTATTCACAACCCGAGAGATGGGTAGTCTGGGTTATGCTTTCACCACCCAGTTATTGGTGCCTTTTCTGAAAATCTTATTTTATATTTGCATTATGTTGTAAAATCGATGTTCGATATTAGATAGGAGTTTATCTAGGAGGTGCTACAGAGACTGATTGGAAGGACTCCTCTGACTCGAGTATTGTTCGGGCGCAAGTTGCTGCTATAGTGCTCCTTTGCGTGGTTTCCATATCTGGTAACTCCCTGAAGTTTTGAGGTCTGATGTGATGGATCAATAATGTTATTGTTCTTGTTGTCTTCTTGTTCACGTCGGTGCAGAGTTTCTGAGGAAATAAAGTCTGGAATATTTGCGCCATGTACCCAGCGTAGTGCTTTGCTCTGTACTGACTGCATTTTGAGGAGCAGTTGTGTATTCGAGGATTGGTCTTGACAGTAGTTTTGTAGGGTGAGTTTTGTTTGTGGTGTGCAGCAGGAGAAGCGTCGGAGTTTGGTGAGTGTATTGCGTGCTTGTGTTTTTTTTTTTTTGATGTGAGTGATGAATCCTATGTTTGTAAAGTGAAAGCCGAGAATGTTTCCTCTGTTTGTATAGGAGAAGTGAGTGTTATTGACTGTAATGGGGAGTCAATTTCGGCGTTTGATGTGGATGAGTTTGAATTTCTGTATGTTCGTCTGTATTTTCCAGTGGTGCTCAAAGGTGCTAATGTTCTATACAGCTCGTTATTTTGTGAAGTTTTATGATATGCTGTGATTTAGAGGGGTATGAGATTATCTGCGTAATATCGTCTGCATAGAAAAAATAGTTACTGTGTGGTGTAGGTAGTAGCAGATCAGCTGTATACAGGATATACAACGTTGGCGATAAAACGCTTCCTTGTGGTACTCCACTTCTCAGGTGGAGAGGGGCGCCCAGGTGGGTTCCCAGGCGCATTGTGGCAATCCTGTGGTCCAGGAAGCTGCAGAAAAGGTGCGTGACATGTATAGGAAGTTTTAATTGTGTTATTTTGTACCTTGTCAAAGGCCTTGCTAACGTCTCGTAGAGCGGCGTTAATCTGATTCTTGTTAGCGAGACGGAGAGCTATCTCCTCGTGAGGGCGATCGTGCTCTCAGTCTCCTTGTTTGGGCGGAAGCCATATTGCCTACTGTTGTGTTTGTTGTTGTTTTCAAGGAGTCTGCGTGTTATAAGCCTCTCCAACAGTTTCCCAGGAACTTCCTGCAATGAGATGGGGCGGTAGTTCTCCATCTCATGTGCTGACTTCCCAATCATAATAAGGGTGATAGCTGCGTGCTTGAGCTTGTCGGGGAAGTATCCTGTAGCCAGAGCTGCACTGAAGATATGGCGTAGCCTGCGGATAATTGTGGGTGGCAGATGTTCGATGATTATTTTGCTTATGTTGCTTGCTCCTCGTGTTGTGTTTTTAGTGTGTTTTATTGTGTTAATAATTTCTTCTGGAGTGATTGGTGTGGAGAGGGGACTATCCTTGCTGAGATTGGTTAGTGTTATGATGTTTTCTGGGAGAGTTATGTTCCTATGTTGTTATAGAAAACTTGTAACCTCGGTCTCTATGGTGTGATCGAAGCGGGCGTTCTCGGTGGGTGAAATCTTGAAATTCTGTTGCCAGAATTCCCTATGGAGAAGCTCCATCTCCTCCACCGAGTCCACCTTCTGTCTGTGTGTGTTGTAGATGTATGTGGCCGTCTGTCTGTTCGACCCCATGAGCATTTTGAAGGAACTCCAAAATTTCTTGGGGTCTTTCGTGTTCTGATATAGTTCCTTATTCATTACTTTTATTACTTGTGTGAATTGTGTTTGTATTTCTCTGTATTGTGTGCATAATTGTGTGTCGTAGCTCCGTGTTATTGTATTTTTAGCAACTTCTGACGATGTTTCTCTGTAATGTGGGATAGTTGTGTATGTTGGCCTCTCGGGCCGTCTGAATGTCTGTGTGCCACTGTTCAAGGTAGTGCTTTAACATGTGCGTGGGATGGCCCTCGAGATCGGTTCCTTGTGTGTTTTCGAGTTCTTTAAATCCCTCCTAGTTTGTATTTTTAAAGGATTCTCGGGGTTGTGTTGGGGTTATGATGAGTTATCATTACAAGGAGGTGATCACTGGAAGTGACATCGTCTGTTGAAATGTGATAGTGTAGATGTGCTCTGTGATTCGCGAGTAATATGTCAGGTGTTGTTGTGTTATATGCTATAAATGTTGGTGTGTGTGGACCGAGGTGTGTGTCTTCCCTGTTGTATGTAAGAGGCCAGGCCTCTGCCGACTGCATTGTGTTGTAACCAAAGAGTGTATGGTGGGCGTTGAAATTTCCCATGATGTATATAGGTTTGTTGTGCCTCAGGAGCTGCAGGATGTCAGGTTCTGGGCTGTAAGGTCTTCATGGTGGTATGTATAGTGTTGCCAGTATGATGGGTCCTTGCGGTGTGTTTACTTCGACTGCCAAAAGGTCTGAGGTGAAGTTATTTTTGATTTTGTGAGGTATGTCGTTTTTTAGCGCAATTGCTACGTCATCACTTCTCTCCTGTGATTTGTTTGAAGAATAGACAATGTAAGTGAAGATCTTCAATGGAGTGGTGTTATTGAGCCCATGGCTGTATATGAGGATGATATGTGGGTCATGTTTTCTGTATGTGTTACAAAGTTCTGTTTTGCGTGTTGTCCAGTGTAGTAGGTTGTGTTGGATGACTGTGAGGCATGAATTTAGTGGGTTATTATTTATCATGTTTGCGTGTTGTACTTCTGCGTTTTACAGCAAAGTGGCCAATGTGTACTCTGTTTATGTCTGGGTGTTTTTCAATCATGTTGTTTCTGACCAAGATGTTTCCTTGTTCGAGGTGTTCGTGTAGTTTCTCAGACATGACCAGATTGAATTGTTCTTCGTTAGAGTCTAGCCACCTGATTCGTCCATTTTCTATTTCTAGGCTGATTTCCTGTCTGTTAGAGTACTCGTATTTCTCCGGGTTTTTGGCAAAAAGTCTGATACCGTAAAATCTGGGAACTCATACTATTCCGTCCATGAGCCTCTCCAGACCATCCTCCCCCACGAAAGAGCTGTCAAGATCGTCAGGACAGGATGTTTCTGTAGGGACTGGGGTTGCCAGTTCTGTTGCCGGAGCCTGATACACTGTTTTTAGAGGGATAGGTGGGTGGCTTTTGACACTGGCTGGTTTTGCAGTAGCTCGCGCTGCTTGGGTCTGACTGAATTGTCAGGGGCTGGGGCTGCGGTTGCCGGTGTTGTGGGGGTGTATGGGGAGATCCGGTCTAGTTGTGTGTCCAGAGCCTGGATATGTGAAGCTGTTTCTGAAGGCTTTTTGGCTGGGGATGGAGAAGAAGGTTTGACCACCCTGTGGATCCCCAGGAGTCTGCTTCCCCCAGATCGAGGTTAGGGAGGTTGTTCCTTCCACGTTCTGGATCTTTTAGAATTTGCAGGTGAGCGTGAAGCAGGACTAACAGTTTGTCCCTTGATAGGTCATGGGGGAGTGCAACGTGAACTGTGGGGTCTTTTTTTAGGCTTGGCCTGACTGATAAGCAGCCTTTTGTGCAACAGCTTTTAGAGGTCTAACCTCTTTCTCTTTTTCTTTCCTTCCTGACAGGGCAGCTGTTAGCAAAAGGGCGGTGTGCCCCTCCGCAGTCTAAACACTTTTTTTAATGAGCTGTTGCAAGTACGGTAAGAATAAGTGCAAGACCCGCACTCGCAGCATCAAGATTTTTTCTCTTCCTTGTAGTTAGATTTGAGATGTCCGTATGCATAGCAGTTCATACACTGCCTGACGGGTGAAGCGCTAGAACTCTATCTGCCAAGGGGCGACATATAGCTTAAAGCAAATCTGGCTTAAATCATATACCATGCTTGCATGATGTGGACGTTTTCCACTTTTGCGTGGGGGACAGATGCCATTTTCTCGTTCGAGGTTTCGTTAACCACCTGTATATCTAGTTTTTTTTTTTTTCTTTTCTTTTCTTTTTTTGAAATCCAGGGTCAATTTGGCTTTAATGTCTAAGGGCAGTGCAGGCGAGAATCCCAGTTTCTCCATCTTGGTGGTAACATGGTGAGAGAACAGCTTCTCTGCTTCTGTTGTCCTCTTTGAGGACAACATACCCATCATGAGTAGGGTAGTACCGAAGTACTTTAATTTCGGCCTCAAAGCGAGGGTGTTACGACGGCTCAGGGACGGGCCGCCGTGGAGATTAATTTTTTCTTTAATCATTATTCGAGCTGAAATGGGGTCATGAGGTCCTCAGGAATGAGATGGGCGAGGGGAGTGAGGTGAGGTGCAGGTGAACAGAGGGAGGGGGGGGAATAGTAGAAGGTGGAAATGGTTTAGGGAGAGAGAAAGTTAGGTGATAGTGGGTGATGGCTGATGGGTGCTCTTCGAAGATTAAAATAGCCTACACTCGACCCCTCCTAGCTTCAGCCTGGTTCCGTTCTCCAATGAGCCAAGGGATCAGAGCTCTAAGTTGGGCCTCTCCTTTATTGCCAATCCTTGCTACAAAGGGGCAACAGGTAGGCGCACCACCTAGACGAATACAAAAGACTCGAGGACTTATATAGGTCCAGCTGGCCACAAGAAAGGGAAGGAGGGAAAGGAGGAGAAAAAGCACACCCAAAGGTCGCCTCAGATTGCTGGGCCTTCCTATACAGTTTTCCCTGTGATAGAAAGAGCTGCGGGTCTGAGGAAAGGTGTAATAATCCCGTGTCATCGTAGGTAGTCAAAAAGAAAAGACCGCTGAAGGCAGTGGAAGTACTCTGAAGACAGAGCAATTTGACTAAGCGTTTACGTTAACAAGAGTTTGAACAATGGCAACACCAGGGTGGCTCAATGACACATTGAAAAACATTTGTTATGATTGTTACTCTCTTTGCACTGACTAGGTGATCGTGGGATCCCCTGATGGGTCCGCAGCCTGCCGCCCTCTTTTATATAGAGCAGTGTCGGTGGGAGAAGCAGAGGTGGCATCCACTCAGAGTGACTGCCCAAGGCTAAACCTCAGGTGGGAAGTCTGGATAGGGGCTTGGGACGTCTGTTCTTTGAGTCATGATGACCGGAGGCCTCTGCTGTCGAGGGATCTGGGGAGGCTGAGGGTTGAGGTGGCTGCTCTCTCGGAGGTGAGAATACCTGGCAATGGCACGATCAGTGTTGGTGGCTACACCTATTACTGGTCGGGCCGCAGCGACAGTCATCATCTCCAGGGAAGAGACATAGCCATCTCCAGCAGATTTCAGCCCTCGGTGGTAGAGGTTACTCCCGTCGATGAGCTTAAAATGGTATTGAGACTGAAGATAGTATTTGGCTTCATGTCTCCTATTTCTGTGTATGCTCCTACTGGTGTTTGTAAACTCGATGTGAAAGAGATGTTCTATGCCAAGCTGTCAGACAGTTGTCTTCGGTCAGATATTCGTATTGTTCTGGGTGACCAGTGCAGTAACTGGGTGTGATCGAGCTGGCTATGAGATGTCTGTCGGACCCTCATATACATACACATACACACACACACACACACACACACACACACACACACACACACATACATACATATATATATATATATATATATATATATATATATATATATATATATATATATATATATATATATATATATATATATATATATATATATATATATATATATATATATATATATATATATATATATTTACATGTATGTGTGTGTGTGTGTGTGTGTGTATATATATATATATATATATATATATATATATATATATATATATATATATATATATATATATATATATATATTGTAAAGGATATTTTGTTGAAATGGTGCATTTCGTCATTGTATTACATCATCCAGTTAGGTCATTAATTTCCATTAAGGTGGGTATAAAAAATATATTATATCCATCACCATGTATATTTATAAAATTATAAACAAAAGTAATATAACAAATGTAAATATATATGTATATATATATATATATATATATATATATATATATATATATATATATATATATATTATATTTACACACACACACACACACACACACATATATATAGATATACATATATGTGTGTGTGCGCCTGTACAGACACACACGAGTGCACATTCATATACATACACAAGGAAACACACACTGTTTTGTTCTATCTGGAGAAAACTGCCGTATCCCCCTAGACAGTCGGTGGAATTCACATATGGTGTTTACATTGTTTGTATTTAGATTTAGCGAAGAAGACCTTAACTTTGGACTGCGCACTCCCAGGGTATGCAAGAAGAATCTGTAAGGCGCATAACTGTTTTTAATTTCCACGGACAAGATTAGTTGCAAGAGAATTCCATTGTTTTCGGAAATAATGAAGGACAGTAATTGGAAGAAATTTTATAACTTAATGGCATTTTCTTTGTCTTGAGCATTGTTAGGACAAGTCTCGTTACCTTTAGCTATTACTGTACATTCCTTTATCGTATTTTCGTTCATTTATATTGTAGTGCAGTGCAATGTATTCATGATCTTGCCCCAATTCAAGTTACTTTTATTTAAAGCCTAGTATTGCTGGCAATGAGCAGTCTTTCTCTTGTGGTTCCCAGAGTATATGGATGGCATCTGTAATTACGCAAGATTTGTTTGCAGCGTTCCTGTCGGTTGCAGTGATAAAAGGACTCTAAAAAATGATAAGAATAGTGCATTTGGCTCTGACTTGTTCTTGCATTCATTCACTAAGGTTTAAATACAACAATTGGCGTGGCATGACTAGTTGTTAAATGAATATTTAGGCAAACAAAGATACTAGAGTAATATTTCCTTATATATACCTCATTCTCCTACTTTATCAATTTCTCAGTGACATGGGAGACAAGAGCTTTGACCTTTTATCCCCAGAGACAGGTGGAGCAAGGCCCTTGTGGGAACCTAGCTATGGCTGTCGGAAGCAGGAAGGCCGTGACGTGCGACCTCCCCCCCTCCTCCTGCTTAACACAGGGATGACAGCTCTGGAACTTCTCGTCCCTGAGCTGCGCACTGATACGGCCAACCAAGTAGAAGTTCAGGGCTACCAGGTGCTAATCATATCGGAAAAGGTTTCCCTGAACTTCCAACCTTCACATTGAAGTTACCGACGATACAATAAGAGGTATTGTAAGATTATTATTATTATTTATTTTTTCCTTTTTTTATTTATTCATTTTCAATGCTAAATAGCCAACTGAAA
>NC_091578.1:20862409-20864909 GCF_042767895.1 Penaeus vannamei | reverse complement strand
GATACGCTTTATTAATTTCCACGTACTTGCAACATATATGCAAAGGTTAGAGGTTATAATAGATCTTTCTTTTCCTTTTTTGAAGGTGGAGAATAGAACTGATTGAATGCAGTGCATCATCCTGTATCAAAACGATGCGTCATTGCAACCAATCAGATCTTTGCAGAAAATCTTTACTGGCTTTGATATTTGTATGCAAGTGGCACTGAGTTTATATGATTCGTTGATTCATTTGGTTTTAGCTTTCAGCGATTTTATGGGTACTGTAAAAGAAAGATTTTTATTCGGAGCAGTGGTCATGGCGATAAATGTCGAGAAAAATATGGATGAAGACATATTCACTGCCATTCATACTCTTTCCTCGATCTTTGCCCTATGCCTGTCTGCAATTCATTTCGTGAGTATGTTCTTGGTTAATATGCCTGTCTGATATATTTAAGCCAGTCTCTTTGTAATTTTGAGTACAACTCCACAGCCAAGGAAGTTAATTTGTAAGTTAAACTGCCAATAAGTTTAGTTAGTGATTCCGTCTGTAAATTTCTCTTGGTTGAGTTTATAAAGTTGTCTGCAAGTATGCCTGTGGGTCATAAATGAGCCTCTTAATGAATAAATCTGACTTTCATGTGTGTCTGTGCTCTCTCTCTCTCTCTCTCTCTCTCTCTCTCTCTCTCTCTCTCTCTCTCTCTCTCTCTCTCTCTCTATATATATATATATATATATATATATATATATATATATATATATGTGTGTGTGTGTGTGTGTGTGTGTGTGTGTGTGTGTGTGTGTGTGTGTGTGTGTGTGTGTGTGTATACATACATACATATATATATATATATATATATATATATATATATATATATATATATATATATATTCATATATATATATATATCCCCTCTTTCCTCCTCCTCTCTCTTTCTCTCTTCCTGTGTATGTATGTGTGTGTGTGTGTGTGTGTGTGTGTGTGTGTGTGTGTGTGTGTGTGTGTGTGTGTGTGTGTGTGTGTGTGTGTGTGTGTATGTGTGTGTGTGTGTGTGTGTGTGTGTGTGTGTGTGTGTGTGTGTGTATGTGTGTGTGTGTGTGTGTGTGTGTGTGTGTGTGTGTGTGTGTGTGTGTGTGTGTGTGTGTGTGTGTGTGTGTGGTGCGACGGTCAGCGTTCTTGTCTAGCAATCTTGCAGACCAGCGTTCGATCTTGCGCTCTACCACATGATGGCAAACCCAGCCATTCCTTATACACGGGGGTAGATTTAGAAGCAAAATAAAACAGAGCATGTCACAGCCAAATAATATCCATTGTAACAAACAGAATTCAACCTAAATTTTATTATCTTTCTAAATCTTATTAAAATCTCTCTCTCTCTCCTCCTCTCTCTATCTCTTTCCTTCTCTCTCTCTCTCTCTCTCTCTCTCTCTCTCTCTCTCTCTCTCTCTCTCTCTCTCTCTCTCTCTCTCTCTCTCCTTCTCTCTCTCTCTTCCTTCTTTCCTCTATCCATCCTTCCCTCTCTCTCTTCCTTCTTTCCTCTCTTTCTCTTCCTTCTTTCCTCTCTCTCTCTCTCTCTCTCTCTCTCTCTCTCTCTCTCTCTCTCTCTCTCTCTCTCTCTCTCTCTCTCTCTCTCTCTCTCTCTCTCTCTATCTATCTATCTATCTATCTATCTATCTGTCTATCTCTCTCTCCCTCTCTCTCTCTTCCTTCTTTCCCCCTCTCTCTTTCTCTCTCTTTCTTTGTCTCCCCCTCCGAGGGGGAGGGGGAAACACTGATTTGTGCTCGCATATTTCATGATTTACCGAGACTTAATGGCTCTGATTTTACATAATAAGGCACGGCGGTCGCAGCGGTGCAATATCAATATGTGAAGTGACTTTGTTGGACTTCAGCTAGTGAAATGAAAAACTGAACTTGGCTCTGCCCCCACCCCACGTTTGAGCGTCACAAATCCCTCCCACACCTGCCGCCTCCTCACCATACCTACTCCCTCCTCATCCGTCACTTCGCATGCATTCCCTGCCCTTAACCCAAAGAAAAGGAATTCCGTGATGTTGATATACTCCCGTAAGTCAAACCGTTTAGACATACAAGTACCACCAGTCCTGTCAGCATATATCCTCTCCTGTCACGCTCTGGCCTACACGTTCATGTCACGCTCACCTCAGCTGACCAGCAAGCCACAAACATGAATATGCAAGAGATAGAAATGATGGACGTACAAGCCGAAGCCTATAAAAACTCACTTCAAGTTTTTGTAAGTCAGTGCAATGCAATATATATATATATATATATATATATATATATATATATATATATATATATATATATATATATATATATATATATATATATATATATGGTGATTTTCTATATTACGTCCGCCGATCGGACATCGACGATTTTAGTATCCTTGGATTCCTCTCACTCTATACAATGCAAATATGTAGGTTTTATTACGCGGAAACCACCGTTAGCGATAAACTTGGTCCCGATAGCAGGGGAGGGCATGAAAGG
>NC_091578.1:20837409-20839909 GCF_042767895.1 Penaeus vannamei | reverse complement strand
CGCGAAGGCAGACTAAGGAGAGTACATGCATAACCATGAAGACTAATATCAATAATATTAGTCCACTGGCTGTCCAAACTCTACGTCATCTTCAGACATTCCAGATTACACCTGACAGACATCAGCTGCGAAGTCCGCGAAGAGAGAACAGGAAAGAGGCTGTCTGTCGGATCCTTCTGGCGAATTTCTTAAAAGATGTTAAAGTTTGTGAAGTACGTTTCTCCTAGAATAAGGTACAGATTTAATGCATTTCCCAAAGAAAATTAGAAGATATGGTAGAAATCTTGTCTTTCTTAGTTTATTTCCTTTCAACTTATTGTAGATGTGGTATTTTTACTGCTTTGTTTACATGTAGATAATTTTTATATGATGTATATGCATAAATAGGTATCTATAGTTCATTTTGCCTATATGTCTCTCCTTCCGTCTATCATTTTTTCTATAAATTTATCTGGCAATCTATCTATCTGTTTATCTATCTGTCTGTCCGTTTATTATATATACGTATATTTATTCATTGCATATAAATATATATACAATTTTTTTTGTCTATGTATCTACCTGTCTATCAATTTATCAATAACTATACATCTATCCACCCAGCCAGCCATCCACCCATTATCTCTCTGTCTATATGTTTGTCAAGTTATTGATCTGTCTATCTACGTGTATGTGCGTGATATGATTAGCTAAGCATCATCCCAAACGTTAAAAAAAAAAAAAAAAAATCGACAAAATTAGGGTAAACTTTTGAAGCGGAAAATGAAAAACACCGGAATCACAGTTCACGCCAATAGAGGGAAAACGTATCCATGAACAATGTAAACACTTTGAATGATTCTGTTTATGGCACCTGTTCTCTATTTTGCACTCCTGGAAACTACCAAAAAAAAGCTATAGTACATTCTGAAGACTCAGAGTACGTATATACATACTATATCAGTAGTTCGAAAGTTTAAACATTTTCTGCAAATACAACCATTTCACATTTAAGAAAAAATCTTCAATGCAAGGCTATTTGGATTCGCTGCCTTAAACAACCTACTCCAAAAGGATACAAAGACTAGACAGAGTACTCTTTTACTTCTAGCAGACGCTATTTTCATCGACTGTGGGAAGACGGTTGGTAAGATACATAAAAGAATCGAAGTCATCTAACAAGTTTCCGAAGGGTATTCACTTGGTAAAGTTTATCTTTGTCCTTTGCATTATACAAACTTATTGCATATCCATGAGATGTAAAGAAAGAAGAAGGCAACTTTTTCATATTCTTTAGTAATTTCTTCACAAAACTATGACATAAAAACATCATTTCCTGATCTTCATTAGAATACATAACCCAAATATCACCTTGATGGTTCTCAATAAAAAAAAAAAAAAATCATTATTTTTCAAAACTGTACTCACAAAAAATATATAAAGCAGCAGTATGGGTATGGCGTAGAAAAGCAAAAATGATTGCTTTGAACAGAATGAAAATACAATTTCGTCACTGCTGGAAGTAAGTGAAATGCGGCAAAATAACTTTTCAACAGATGTTAAAAAAAAAGTATCAATGTGGCAGATCTAGCTTTTTTAATGCTAAAATGACTGAATAAAAAAAAAATCTGAAAAATACAATAATTTGCACCATTGCGATACCTGAATATGAGGATAAAGATAATGATAAAAGATAATGATTATAATAATTTTATAAATATTAATACCAATTAAAATTGCTATTATCATTGTTTAAATGAACTTCACACTTTTTTTTTAATAATGTTATAATGATAATATCAATGATTATTGTTAAGATAATAGTAATAGTAATATTTATCATTATCAAGAATGCGATAATAAAGGTAATGGTATTGATAATGAAAATGATAATCATAACCGTGATTATAATAATAATGGCAGTAATAATTTATATGATAATAATGATGATGTTTTTTTATAATGACAATAATAATACTAATGATAATTGCATCGGTAATAATAATACTAATAGCAATGATAACAATAATAAGGTTAATAATGATAATTATAATGATAAAAATAATAATAATGATAATGGTAATAGTGGTGCTACTACTAATGATAATAACAATGACAATAATGAAAATAATAATAATGATAACAATAACACTGTAACTGTTAATAATAATGATAGTGATGGATTTTACTTTTTGTTATTTCAGTTATCATTGCCAATATTACTCTGATTATCAGCCTAACTGTCACTTAAATTACCATTCTTTCTCGTCACTATGAAACCATAATATGCTCGGCAATTAATTTCCTAGAATCTAATCCTTTACTTTCTCGATGTAAATTAGCCAGCTGCATCATCCTTCTCCCTCCTTTCTCTCGTCTTTCCTTTTCTTTCAAGACGATGCTGGCGAGACGGAGCACCACGCATCTGTCAGCCGAGGAAAAATCTTACTGATGCCTCTTCCTACACTTCTGCGTCTTTGAGAAGCCACTCATTACTTGTCTAATTTGAAGCTTGGCTTTG
>NC_091578.1:20804909-20812409 GCF_042767895.1 Penaeus vannamei | reverse complement strand
TATCCGTTGCTTTTCAGTCCCTAGCCTTTTAGCTTTTAGTGTGCATCTTTTTTTCAGGAATGGTTTTATTTGTTTTCCTTTTGGTGAAACAGCAATTTGTCATGAGTAGGTTTTTTCCTTTACAGAATCCTACAAGATTGTCTCCCTTTGTTCATTTCGGTTGACAAAGCAAGGTGTCAGTTTGATATGTCTTTTTTCCAGCAGTTATGGAAGGTTGATACTGAATCACGCTAATATCAGGCGGTTTTGTTTGAAGCTTGTTCCTTAAGATAGATAAATACAGAGATAAACAGAGAGATAAATTGAAAGAGAGATGCTGAGACATAAATAGATATTGAAGAGGATTATAGAATGAAGGACGATGCTTGATATCATATCCTCATCCTCGCAAGAACTAGGACGATGCCTTTATTAAAGAAGTTTTGGCCTTGACATCGAGAGGTCTTCGCCCCGAGGAACCTTACTCAGTACCGTAGTTGGGACTCGAACCCGCCTGTTAAGAGAAAAAAATGATCAGCCGAAGAGAGGAATAAGATGATCAGCCGAAGAGAGGAATTAGATGATTAGCCGAAAAGAGGAATAAGATGATCAGCCGAAGAGAGAAATAAGATGATTAGCAGAAAAGAGAAATAAGGTGATTAGCCGAAGAGAGAAAAAGATGATCAGCCAAAGGGAGAAATAAGTCGATCAACTGAAAAGGAAAAATAAGATGATTAGCAGAAGAAAAAAAATAAGATGATCAGCCGAAGAGAGAAAAAGACGATCAGCCGAAGAGAGAAATGCGAGAGAATACCAATAAAAGTGTAAGGACAATATGCATGAAGAGAGGAGGAGGGAGAAACGCAAACGGATAAAGAGCATCACAAAATATATTAAGGTGGTTGGATGAACATGAGAAAAGGGATGAATTCATGACAACGATGATGAATGGTGAAAGGAGAGAAAGAATATGAGTGACAAAGACATTTGAGTAAAAAAGTGAGTCAATAAAGGAAAGAGAAAGACGAAAGGTTTTGAAAAGAAAATGTATAAAAAGGAAGGTATCTGTAACCGAGTAAAGACTTTAAATATGTAAAGCAAGAGAGAGAGAGAGAGAGAGAGAGAGAGAGCGAAAGAGAGAGAGAAAACGAAAGAGAGAGAGGAAAAAAGAGAGAAAGAGAGAGAGAGAGAGAGGAAAAAATAGGGAAAGAGAGAGAGAGAGAGAGAGAGAGAGAGAGAGAGAGAGAGAGAGAGAGAGAGATCTTCTGTGTTCCTTTGTCTGTAGGTTCTTGAAAACTCAGATTTGCAAGTGACCTTTATTGGTGCAAAATACCACACACATCAAAAGTACAACGGGCAGGTGCAGGACAAAACAAATGCAACCTGCAGTCTCCTCGGCTCAGCTGTCTCGCTCTCTGATTGGCTGAGGGGTTTGGTGCCTGCCTGGAATGTCCGAGGGACCATAACTATAAAAGTAAAGTAAGATGCAGGGCTTACAAATAAAATGTTACATAAACCAAATGGTACACTGTATATAATAATAATATCTATACACCTCTCCCTCCCTTTACGCTCGTAGTGGTATCTCGAGCGGATACGGGACTCTTTGCTACGAGTCTGGGTGAGCGACGTGGGGTAACGGGAGGAACATGTAACGACCCTGTTTCCTGGTCTTGGCAAGGGGACACAGGGGACAAGAATGAGGGTTCACACTTGAGCACTGGCACTGGGCGGAGATGTCTGCGGTTACGCCACCATACGCGTCCACTGGGTAGTCGCACTTCATACTGTCGGGACCTACCACAGCCCATGACTACACCGACTTTATCCCATCGGAGGGATTTGTGGTCCTGAATGCGGACACGCTGGCCTACAGATAGCCTTGGAAGAGGACGGGCATGGCTATCATAGAGGCTAGTCATTTGGTCGGCTTGGGCAGCGGCACGGCGGTCCCAGTCGTCAGACTTGGTCTGCCACTCTGCAGAGAAGGACTGGGGGTGGGCAGGGACACAAGTCCGAAGAGGATGGCCATACAAAATCTGGGCAGGAGAGCGGCCAGCAGGGGTTGGGGTGTTCCGGAACTCTAGCAGGCCCCGGTCGAACGCCTCACAGTCGATGTTGCCGTCAGGCGCCGTCTTGAGGATCAAGTGCTTCACGGACTTGACCGCAGCCTCGGCGGGGCCATTAGACTGTGGATAGTGTGGGGACGTCACAAGGTGGTGGACACCCCAGCGTTCAGTAAACCTCCTGAATTCCTCACTGGTGAATGGGGGCCCTCCATCGGTCCTGAGACGAACAGGTACACCGACTTCTCGGAAGTACCGGCAAAACATGCGCATGACCTTAGTTGCGGTTGTGTCCTGACCACAGAAAGTAACCACGGGCCACCCTGAAAGTCTGTCTGCAATGACCAGGAAAGACTTCCCAGCTACTTGAAAAAAGTCAGCGGACACAGACACTAAGGGGCGTGATGGCTGGTCATCGCATAGGTAGGGTTCCTGCTGTTGGCTGGGCTGCAGACGTTGGCAGGAGTCACACTCTTCGACTGTACTCTTTATGTCAGAGTCGATACCAGGCCAGTAGACAGTCTGCCTGGCGCGACGATGGGTGGCTTCGACTCCTCTGTGACTATCGTGGAGGTGGGTCAAGGTGCGACGGCGGAGTGTAGCAGGAACAACAATGCGGGGACCATGTAGCACAAGCTCTCCATCTGCGTACAAGCTGTCCCGCAATTTCCAGTACGGGAGGATGGAGGCGTGTAGGCTGTAGCGGTTGGAGGGAAATCCTGTGGTGACATACTCCAAGAGGCGGCGGTAATCTTGGTCCTGTGATGCGACGGCGCGAAGCTCCTGTAGAGTCCTGTCGTCGTCGAGGATAGGAGCTGTGGCCTGGCCGTCTGTTGAGGTAGCATTCGTAGAAACAAGGGACCGGACGTGTGCAGCTGTCATGGTACACTCTTCTTCGTTGTCAAATGTGGGGTGGCTGACAGGTGCCCGAGAGAGGGCGTCAGGGACGCACAAGGTCTTGCCGGCGCGCCACACAGCGGTGAAGACATATGGAGCCATCTTCACTCTCAAACGCTGGAGTCGGGGGTTTTCTATGGCATCCAACGTGTAGTGGTTCAGGATTGGGATCAATGGCCTGTGGTCAGTATGAAGGGTAAAGTGCTGGAGGCCGGCAAGGTACAGGCGGCACTTTCCCATGGCCCATGAAGCAGCCAGCATCTCCAGCTCGATTGTGGCGTAGCGTGACTCGGCGTCGGTTAGAAACCGTGAGCCACACTGGACGAGCCGGAGCTGGCCGTGGCCATGTTCCTGAAATAGGGCGTATCCCAGACCATAGAGGCAAGAGGCGTCAGTTTGTAGAGTCACTGGCAGTTTCGGGTTGAATGGAGCCAAGACTGGGGGCGATAGGAGGGCAGCCTTGACCTTCCCGAATGCCTGGTCATGGTCTGGGGTCCAAGTAAAGGACCGTTTTGGTGACATCAGAGGGCGGAGAGGCTGGTCAGTGGCCGCAATCTCTGGTGAGAAGTCGGCCAGCTGATTCACAAGACCCATGAACGACCGGAGGTCCGTAATATTGGAGGGTGTAGGGTAGTCTCGTATGGCTGCAACCTTTTCAGGGTCTGCAGCGATGCCCTCTGGTGAGATGTTATATCCACAAAAACTGACATTGGTGGCGGCTACCAAGGACTTGTCCTTGTTCAAGGTTATGCCGTGGGTGCGACACCTGGATAGCATCTGGAAAACTCGTCGGAAGTGAGTCGGTAAATCACTGTCGAAGAGGAGGATATCATCCACTACCTTTACGCAGTTGGTGATGCCTTGCAGAGCCAGGTCTCCGCGAAGACAGTAGGCATCCCTAGTAGCGGCAAATCCCATAGGTCCTCTGCAGTGGTAGTAGCGCCCATGAGGTGTTATGAACGTCGTGAGGTGACGGTCTTCCTCCGCAAGGTCCATTTGCCAATATCCATGTAATGCATCTGCCTTAGTAAAGAACTTGGCAGATGGAGTGATGGTGCAGATAGCGTCAGCGGGTGTGGGCGATGGGTGTGTAGGCCTGGACACTTGGGAGTTAAGGCGTGTGAGGTCCACTGTGATGTGTACACCATTGCCAGGCTTAGGTACGAGGACCATCGGATGGCACCACTCGGAGGGCTTGTCACCGACGGGCGAAATGATCCCTTGCTGCACCAGGGAATCAAGTTCCTCCTTGACCTGGTCCCGGTAGGCGAAAGGTATATGTCTAGGCGTGTGTATGGCAAAGGGTGTCGCACCTGGCTGAAGGTGGATCCTCATTGGTGGGCCAGACATCTTCTTCAATGGCGTAGTCTGGAGGTCAGTCTTAGACACTAGGACGTCGCTGAAGTGTTGTAGGAAGTAGGTCCGAGCAGTAGTGGGGGACGACATTGCTGAGGCAGGCATCTGCTGTGCACATCTGTTGACATGGGTCACAGAGAGGATGGGCTTTGGGAAATCTGTTGAGACGATGGCCAGGTCCACGCAGTGGCCATACGAGAGCAGAGGTGTCTGGATGTCCTCGTGAATGTGGACAATGGCCTTGCAGGACGCTTGACCGAGCTGGAGGGTGGTCTCGAAACAACCCAAAGCTGGAGTCATGGACGACCCATCTGCTGTGAGGACGTCAGTTGCAGGCGGGGGTGAAAGATTGCATCTGGGGATTCCCAAGGATTCCAGGTGCTTCGGGCCAATCACCGTGATATCAGCTCCAGTGTCAGGTAGCATCAGTAGTTGGGAGGACTTTGAGCCATAGGACAGGGTGATATTGACTGGCTTAGGGGTCCTGCCGGTGGACACTCTACGTGCTCTACGAGTCTGGTTGGTAGAGGTCTTCCTGGTGGACTTGCAGCACTTGGCGAAGTGACCCTGTTTGTGGCAAGTGGTGCATTCAGAGTCCTTTGCTGGGCACCGGGGCGTACGGTGCCAATGACCCTTGTACCCACAATTTGGGCAGGTACTATTTTTTGCTGGGCAATGTCCCACGGCATGTTGACGGGTACAAGACCTACAGGAGGCGAGCGAGTCCTTGGTCAACGGTGGAGACTGACAGCGTTGAGGCGTGTGCTTAGTCGTAGCTGTCATCTGGCGGCGTTGGTTCCTCTTGTATGAAGAGAGGATGTTGAGTTGGCTGGGGGCAGCAACGATAGCAGATGCAGCGGCCCTGGAGGACTCAAAGGTTCTGCAGCAGGTGACAAAGTCATCTAAAGATGCCTGGCTGTCGAGGGAGACAAGGCGCTGCACGAGTTCCTCTTCACGCACGCCCAGCAAAAGAATCATCTTAAGCTGTGTTGCAGCACAGGTAGTGCGGTCCCTTGTGCAGAGTTCAACTTCGTCAGCTAAGTCCTTCATGCGGGCGTAGAAGGCAGAGAAGGGCTCACCAGGCGTCTGCTTGCAGGAAAGGAGTTCCCGGCGTCGTAGGGCTTCGTTCTGCAAGTTGCGGAAATACTGCTGTAAAGCGTCGAGGACTTGGACTACTGGCATGGATGAGTCAGGAGGTATTGCCAGAGTGTAATGCAGCAGCCGCTGAACTTCCAGCGAAACACATGTGCGGAGGTATATGTGTTGTGTGGCTGGGGGTAGACTGTGGAGGCCCATTAGCACAGAATAGTCCTCGAACTTGCGACGCCACTGACGGAATAGTTGGTAGGTGACGTCGGACTGTAGCTGAGGAGGGCTGGGTATCAGCAGTAATGGGAGCATGTGGAGATCCTGACGTGGTGGCAACAGGTGGAACAGGCGAAAGCTGGTGAGCAGCTGGTGCTTGCTGTTCTGGGCTGGTTTGCTGTACCTGGAGGGGCTTGGGAGCTATCATGCTGAGTAGCTGCATGAAACGTTCGTCGTTTAGCTGTCGCTGTTGCTCCATTTGAAGACGGTATTCTTGAAGCTCTGCTCGTCGTGCTTCTTCGTCTTGTCGTCGTCTTTCCTCGTCAGAAATGCGGGTAACTTGGAGGTAGTGGATCAAATACTGCAGCTCTTGGTTACCTGGACTGTGCTGCGAGGGGCTGGAAGGGTGAGGGGTGAGAGGGGGTGGGAGGGATGGTGGTACATCGGCCTCACCACTCTCAAGGACGTTTGGCTCGCCGCTGTCATCATTACCATCACCCAAGTCATCATTTCCGGCCTGAAAATGGTCTTCCTGAGGCGTAGCCAATATCGAGTTTGGTGTCTTTGACGAGCTGATCTTACAAACAGTGCAATTTTAGTGCCTGAAATAGTGCAACGATTCGTTCTTGGGCGTGAATATCGAAAAAAAAGAACGAATTCTTCTACAGTTCGTGGTAAGTGCATGTGTGGCGGGGGAGGTTTTGCGCGTTGCTGGAACGGCCGCGCTCGGTGATGGCGGTTGAGGCGAGAAGTCCAGTCAGTCACCGATCGGAACTCGGAGGGGCCAGACGCGCTTCGAGCGCTCTCCGGGTTGGCGAGAAAAAATGGTGCTGCACTAGGGGTGATGCTGAGACTCCCGCAAACCTTCCCCACACAATATGCACTAACACTGCACTATCACTTATCACTGAACTATAAACTGTTGGACACTGTAAGATCCGCGACGAAAATTCAAATTTAGGAGGCGGGAACGACGGTTGCTAGGCACTGAGGGGAGCAAATCGGCGCCTTCCAGGTTCACTTGCAGAGTTTAGACTTATCACTGCGCCATCTTCTGTGTTCCTTTGTCTGTAGGTTCTTGAAAACTCAGATTTGCAAGTGACCTTTATTGGTGCAAAATACCACACACATCAAAAGTACTACGGGCAGGTGCAGGACAAAACAAATGCAACCTGCAGTCTCCTCGGCTCAGCTGTCTCGCTCTCTGATTGGCTGAGGGGTTTGGTGCCTGCCTGGAATGTCCGAGGGACCATAACTATAAAAGTAAAGTAAGATGCAGGGCTTACAAATAAAATGTTACATAAACCAAATGGTACACTGTATATAATAATAATATCTATACAAGAGAGAGAGAGAGAGAGCGAAAGGGAGAAAGAGAAGACGAAAGAGAGAAAGAAAAAAGAAGGAAAGAGAGAGAGAGAGAACGAAAGAGAGAGAGAGGACGAAAGAGAGAAAGGAAAAAAGAGGGAAAGAGAGAGAGAGAGAGAAAAAAAAAGAGCTAAATAGAGAGGGAGAAAGAGAGAATAAAAAAAAAGAGAAAAGGCACCAACGAGAAGGAAAGAGAAGGGAAAAAAACACGTGTCTATGATCTCGTAAATGCTCCCGCCTAAAGAGCCGATACGTGCCTGTGTCGCCTCGCTCGCGGTCCCCAACACACGTTACATGACGCGTTTTGCATATCGTATGAGGCTACTGTACCCGCATATATTTCTCGCGTGTGTCTATGATGATCCCGACACCGGATGCGCTTCTGTTTTGTGTTATTCTCCGGAACAGAAGGTTTGCAATACGTCATGTGTGTTGTATGATGCGGTTTTGTTGTAGAAGAAGGTTTATTATTTGTATTGTTAAGTATATTCATGTCGTGGAATATGTTACAATATCCTTCCTCTTTCTC
>NC_091578.1:20792409-20799909 GCF_042767895.1 Penaeus vannamei | reverse complement strand
AGTATTTCTAGGGAAGGACTTGTAAGAAACGCAAGGGATTTTGTTTTCCTTCCTCGGTTTCTAGACATATCGGTTTCTCTTCTTTTTTCTCTTCTTTTCTCTTTTTTTCTCTCTCTGTTGCCTTAGTTACCTCCGCCAAGGAAGTTGTTTTTGGTAGCGTTGGTTAGTTATTTAGTTTGTCCGTTGGTTAACAGGATAACTCAAAAGTTATGAATATAATTTTAACAGAGGTGTGTCAGATTAACTTAGATGCCATTAAATCTTAGTGGTGATCAGGATCCAGGATTTTTTTCAATTATTGCATCAGTTGAGCCTATAAACAGGAGTCTATTATCATTACCATTACCTTTATTACATCCGCCAAGGAGCTTATGTTTACGGACGTCACCAGTTTACGTGAGAAAAAATTGATTTTAGTGTAATTCTTCCTGTGAATATTTTTATTGGATCAGTGACCTTATTGCCTTGGCGGAGGTATGCGCTCCTTGAGTCCTTCTAGTTTCTTCTGTTTCTTCTTTTTTTCCTGTTTATATTTTTACCCTCGTCTGTCTTCTCATTTTTTTTCTATTTCTCACTTTTGCTCTCTTTATTTTGTATTATTATTTACTACTTCTTTCTGCTCTTTTCCTTTCCACCGTCTCCTCCTCATCCTTCTTTTCCTTCTACTCCTGTTCCTTCTCTTCTTCTTATTTCTCCTCCTCCTCCTCCTTCTTCTTTCCCCCTATTTTTACTTCTACTCCTCCTCCTTCTCTTCTTCTTCATCCTCCTCCTCTATCTCCTCCTCGCCCTCTTCCTACTTCCCCTACGCCTCCGCCTCCTCCTCCTCCTATTCTTCCTCCGCTTCCTCCTCCTACTCCTTTTCTTCGTTCTCCTCTTACTCTTCTTCTTCCTTCTCCTCCTCTGCCTCCACGCACATCACCACCACTTCCTCCTCGTCTTCTTATATTTCTTCCGTTCTTATTCAATTTTTTCTTTTATCTTAATAAATTACTATAAAAATTATCAATTACAAAGTGAATACAGTTATTAATATCTTAAAATATTGAATAACTGATTACTTCTAATCTAATCATTTATTTGTTATCAAATATATAACACCCAGCGTTTAGTTAATCGTGTCTAATAAACGTTTTATATGAACACATACATTATTTGGGCTTATGCATGTCCCTTTAATATCTGTATTAAACGCTTCAGTGATATTGCTGTTAGATTTATATTCTATGATGATGATGATGATGATTGATGATGATGATGGTTATGATTAAGAGGATGATGATGATGATGGTGATGGTTATGTTTAAGAGGATGAGGATGAGGATGATTCAGATATTTTATCCATTCTGTAGCAAAAGAGTTACTATTATGATCCATTAAAGTTTCTATCTAATGAAAAAAGGAAGTAAAAAAATCGCAGAAGGTCAAAGTGAAAATGACTCGGAAAGGAAGACGAAATTCTCACAATGGTTTTTAACTTTCCCTAAGACTTTGGAACTTTCGTGGGAAGAGAAAATCTGCAAAGAGAGAATTACGCAAAAAAGAAAAAAAGAAATGACAAACGAAAGAAAGGAAGGAAAGGAAAAATACACATGAAAAAATATCTAGATCTGCTTCCTCTTCAGATCATAGAGACCGAACAGTTGCGGCAGAATTAAATTCCCAGTTGCACGGAAGCAGTATTTTTACAGTAAATTTGGGTGGGAGTTGCTGGAAGTGAAAATTACTCACTTTTTATTTTTTTTTAAATCTATTCATCCTTTTTTTTTTAATCAACAGCGATAAATTGTGTCCAAACTGCATATAATGTTACAGAAGTGGAAAGTCTCTCAAATAGCTTACAAAATCCGCAGCTTTTTGTCCCGAATGCTTCATCAGTCAGTGGTTTTGAACAATAATTACTTTGTGAAACTGGATACCTTTTCAAGCCTATATAATAACGCCCAATAAAGCAGAAAATTCAGGCAGTTTGACTGAAGTATACATCCACAATGCATGCACTGATATCATGCTGGATATGTGATTAATCATCCTTGTTATTACCCTTATCCCTCTGTTGCATCTCGAAGCACAAGAAATTAATAAAACGTGAGCAAATTTGCTGCATCATATATTACTTCTTGTTATTTGTTATTTGTGTCTTGAATAAGATAAAGAATATAAAACAGAAATTCATTGGAATATTTATACAGCGCTCGTGTATCCCTGCCATTTTCCCTGTCAGAAGCTAACTGCTTTAATAATAGGATCACGCAGACACACACACTCACTCATACACAAACACACACATGGACGCCCATACACACATCTGTCTATCCATTTATCTATCCATATGAACATTTGTCTATCCATTTATCTATCCATATGAACATTTGTCTATCCATTTATCTATCCATATGAACATTTATCTATCCATTTATCTATCCATATGAACATTTGTCTATCCATTTATCTATCCATATGAACATTTGTCTATCCATTTATCTATCCATATGAACATTTGTCTATCCATTTATCTATCCATATGAACATTTGTCTATCCATTTATCTATCCATATGAACATTTGTCTATCCATTTATCTATCCATATGAACATTTGTCTATCCATTTATCTATCCATATGAACATTTGTCTATCCATTTATCTACCCATATGAACATTTGTCTATCCATTTATCTATCCATATGAACATTTGTCTATCCATTTATCTATCCATATGAACATTTGTCTATATATCTATCACCATGAGTATTTATGTGTCTTTTTGCCATTTGTTTTTCGTCTGCGTCTGTTTTCTTGTTTATTATCTTGTTTATTTGTTATCTTGTTATTTTTTTTTTACATTTTCTTAATGCTTAAATGTTCCTTTAGCCACAATGTCCACGGTAAATGTTTTAAAAATCTACCACAGTTGTAAACTCATCATATCCCTCCAATGATAACACCCTAAGTCCCTAAGTTTAGGATTACAAGTCAGTAAATGCAGCAGTCATGCATCAAATAAAGGAGTGTAGAGACATGCATTAAATGAATTACTTCTGCATGATTCACAATACACACTGTGTTTTGTTTTTTCTTTTTTCTCCAAAGTTGTAAGAACCTTTAACATGCAAGCATAGTGGAAGCATGATTGAGATAGGATGTTACCGTTGCGTATTGCTGCTGTCTCTCCCGCAGAACCGCACACATTTCATGCAGATCTAACATCGAGACGCGGAAATTACACCTCTCGCTTCGCCAAGTTATTCACTCCCATTCACGTCTTTTCTCCAGCGTTATATAGTGACAACAGCTCGACAGAACCTCAGAAGGCATCACCAGGAAGCCCGCCGGAAGCCTTGCCGACTTAACTGAGGCTTCACTTGCCTTGACATCATCGTCGTCACCATCTTGGCTGCAGTTTCTTCGCCTTTGAAGGAGC
Organism: Penaeus vannamei; assembly: GCF_042767895.1. Lineage (NCBI taxonomy): Eukaryota > Metazoa > Arthropoda > Malacostraca > Decapoda > Penaeidae > Penaeus > Penaeus vannamei. The sequence goes on along the minus strand of NC_091578.1, from coordinate 20,796,491 downwards.
ATTTTCTCTTTGATCCATGATTATCTCCGCTCCATCTATCAAATGATCGTTCCCCTCCCTTTCCCCCTTATCTTATTCCCTTCACCACTTCTCCCTTCCCTTCACCATTTCTTCTTTCACCTACCTCTTCTTCCTTCCCTTACCCTCTTCTTCCTCCTCCATTCTTCCTCCCCTTACTCTCTTCTCCCTTCTTCCTTCCCTTGGTCTCTTCTCCTTTCTCCATTCTTCCTTCCCTTACCCTCTTCTCCCTTCCTTTACTCCCTCTCCTCTCCCTCCCTTCTTCCTCGAGCTACTTATGTAATGAGATCCTTGGGTTCATAGGGCGGCATCCTGATGAGAAGAAAATATGCTACGCGTTGAGGAATCACGCGCCAATATCGGTTAATTCTTGCCTCGAAGCCTTTGCTAATCACTTCCAAGGGTACGGACACACGCAGTGGGTTCTTGCGATCTCATCCTGTCATCCCTCTCTCTCTCTCTCTCTCTCTCTCTCTCTGCCCCTCCCCCCTCTCTCTCTGTCTCTCTCTCTCCCCCTCTTTACCCCCTCTCTCCCTATCGATCAATCTCCCTCTTTCTCATTTTCTCCCTCTCTCTATCTCCCTATTTCTCTCTTTCTCCCTCTCCCTCTCCCCCCCCCTCTCTCTCTCTCCCTCTCCCTCCCTCTCTCTCTCTCTCTCTCTCTCTCTCTCTTCCACAAACATCAAGTCATCAAAGCACCCGGACACACTATCTACCATCAATCAAAGTATCATCGAAAGCAAGATAGACTAGCTAATTGCTACCAGTAGTCGGCCATCAGCAAACTGATGGGCCAAGACGTGATACCTGCTCAGAAGCAGAAACCAAACATGACATAACAATAAACACTGAACTATCATGATATGAGAGTTTTAAACACCGAACAAATGCGTAACGCTAAACATGTGACACATGGCACTAAAATACATACACTAACTAGCTAAGGCTGGTTACAATGCTTCAGGTGACCATACAAGGTCAAGCAACAATACGTTTAGGGAGTCATCTGGATTACGGCCAGCCTCATCCTGCATAGGCTGACTCATACCTTCGGCCATCATCAATTGAAGTTGATTATTGACTTTGACTAGTCTAATTTGATTACAGTGCACCCTGTGTTCCGCCAGGGACACATCTTACTACGTAAGATACAGGACCCGCTTTCTTAATTATTCTCAGAGGGCCAAGACATTTGGATGCCAGACCTGTGCTCCGATCTACGCCTTCCATGTTCTCTCTTTCTTTGGGTGCCTGTCATCGCGGTGTCACGAGCGACGATTAAATCAACCTGGCGCTCCCTGATCTCTCCACTGCGAGTAAGGCGGTTAGTCATGCCGTTAAGAAAGCACAGAGCAGCTGTTTGCTGACAGATGGAACGCGATGTTCAAATTGAGGCGCACATACTCTAAGCGAGTATTCCAGGTGTTGGGGGAAACTTCACATAATTCTGCCAGGCAGTCCTTTATTATGTGGTTACATCTTTCCACCATACCATTAGACGCCGGATTATAAGGGGTGTTATACCTAGTCTTTATACCTATCAGATTAAAAACCTCCCTAAAATGCTGTTAAATTTAGTAGACTGTGGCAGACTCCACTGGTGTGTTACTGTGGGCACAGCATTACTCGTGGGAATATATTCATATGTCCTGGGAACGATTACTAAGTCACATTTCTCTATGCATAACAGGGACATGAGAAAGCAATACTGATTTAAGTTTCAGTTGTTGAGCGGCAGACAGGTGATCTAACAAAAGTAAAGCGACGGAAGAATCCGGAAGTTGCTCGTCATTTATCTGGTCTATGGTAGAAAACCTGGGCCTTAATGGCCTCTACTCTGAATAAAACGCTACCCGAATGCAACCTTACATTTTTCTCAGTAACAAAGTTCATCTGCATCAAAGTCAGGTTCGGATACTACCAACGCATTAATTACAGTGATGCGTAATGATGGAGCATCCGTAAATGTAACAGGTAAGCATTCATCTAAATATAAAATAGACCTGGAAGATTTATGATAAGAGAACGAGAAAGAAAATTAAGAAAACTGACGCCCAACAAGGCGTCACCTGGAACGGACACGAACATGTCATAGTAAAATGGTGGACTGTACATGCACATGGCGAGTTAATGACGTTGGGGTCCCTCCCCCTGTTGCGTCCAACAATGATTTGGTAATGCCTACTAGCTGACGTGCCCCTCATGAGTGAATCATAACCTGCGGAAGGTACGGCAGCCGTCGGGTAGAGAAGCTCAGGTCTCGACAACTGTCTCCTTCAGAAGCCTCTGTCTCCCTCTGCCTGCCGAAAGTCCTGCGGAAGTTGATGTAGGCATACATGAACGTCTTGAAGAAGGGCTGAGCTCATTCGTTCGTTCGCTTCGGAGAAATATTATCCCAAGGGGAACAGTAGTGCCAAAGACATGACGTGGTACAGTAGTGGGGTGTCATGCCACTACAACCCGCTCTTAACCACCTGACCCACGACCAGCTCCCCAACCACACCCTCGCTGGGCACCACGCAAGTGCCTTCCAAAGAATGCTGAAGCATCAGTGGTGCCTGGAGTCCCTGACCCCCCCCCCCCCCACCTCCCTACCACACGTGCGAACGATTGTGGTTCATATCACATATAAGTCTAATATGATAGTTTTATTCTAATTTCAGAGTAACAATTACAGGAAAGATATAAACCCAGAACAATTCATAAACTCAAATGTTTTCCCCCAAACAAATGTTAAAGTATTTCTGAACAAACATAAGTACAGAAACGACCAGCTTGTTTAACACCATCACAGAGTCAACAATACAAACGGCTAAATCATGTAATACAATCAAAACAGAGCATATCAATGAACAATCCCTCCTCTGGCACTTCGAAGAAATTGAAATAATGAATACCGAGAGAAATATCGATGTCCTTTGCATTATTAAAACATTGCTTCAGCAAGAATTATCAAGTAATTTAATTAATATTCATAATTTTAGCGTTTATAGATGTGTTGCTGGGCGAGGTGGAATATATATGCATATATGTAAGAGACACCTTTAAATCAAGTAAAATCTCCACTACGGCTATAAACAATACAGCTGCAGAGGACATCAGACGCAACTATATGTATATATGTATGTAGCAGTACGTATCCTTCCTTCATTATTAGCACAACCTCATGCTACAGCTAAATCATTTGACTACCAGTGTGTGTAGAGAAATGTCAGTGAAAAGATTTATTTTTTATTTTTTATCTAGTTACTTAAATGATGATCTAAACAAATCAAATACAAATGATAGCTGGATCGTTGAGATAAACAAATTAAAACATCTTATAAATAAACAAACAAGGATCACAGAAAACACCTCACCCGTACTTGACGTCATTATACCAAACAGATCCGACCTCATTACCCAAACTGATGTCCCTTGCCAAATCACAGACCAAGAACTCAACTATAGCAGTAGATATAAAGAGACCAAAGCAACAAATTGTAAAAAGAAGAAGACGAAAAAGAATATGATCTGCAAGACAAGTTATTTTCGAGATAAGTTCAATGACTGTAAACACAACACTAAAGAAGCATGGAAAAACAGTCAAAGCATTTATACCAAATAAAAAAATAACACAGACACTTCTTTAGATTTTTAGCAATATAGAACATCTAAATGACTACTTCACGAATATCGGTAGTCTCATTTACAGACAGACAGCTGCTTCCACGGCCTCACAACACACAACTAGGACAAGTCTCTCAACAAATGCTTTCAAATGCCGTTATCAACACTTCTATATTCATTGTGTGAACTATCAGCCATGAAATCCTGCTAAACAAAATAAAAAATAGAATTGACAACAATTGGTTCAGAAGTGATATATCCACAAGAATGCAGTCAGTCAAAATTCGTAATGATATATCTTATAAGAAATCAATCTCTTTCGGTGTCCCACAGTTCTCCATATCATACATGATCTTATTCAAATATTCATTAACGACCTACCAGCAATTACAAACAACTACCTCTTTGTTCAAAATACCAGTGACTCAGTTTCTTCAAGATGCCCCAGTGAGCAA
>NC_091578.1:20779909-20782409 GCF_042767895.1 Penaeus vannamei | reverse complement strand
AGGAATGAAAATTCTGGAAAGTTAATTAAATTGAATATTGAAGGTTAGGGACCTTGGGAGGGCCGGGTCATTAATAATTCAATTATTCAGAAATCATTACCCACAGTTATCATTATTATAAATATCCTTATAATGAACTCCATCATTGTTATTATTGTAATTATTATCATTACTTCTATTATGATCATTAATAATATGATTATTCCACTACTACTACTACTATCATTACTTTTAAGATCATTATTATTTTCAATATTATTATCATAGTCGTTATAACCATTATCATCATCATTATTAATGTTATTGGTATTTTTGTAATCATTATTATCAATATTTTCATTACTATCATGATAAGAATAAGAATAACAATCTTTATCATTGAATAACAAAAATAAAAATCACAATAATAATGATAATAACAATTATTATAATTACGATAATAACAATAATGATAATAAAAAAAGAAAAAAAATAACAACAATAACAATGACAATAATAATCAATTGATTCGGTTTAACCACAACGTCCCTCGAAGGATTTTTAATTCTGGCAGGTAACGGCCGTTGCCCCAAGAGGATGCCCTTCCTTTTAATCTCAGACCGTCGGTGCAGGATTCGCAGAAGCGCGAGCGAGGTTCAAGAGCTTGATGGTTAAAAGAGTTGAGAGTATAACCGTCGGGTGAGGAAAGTGCTAGAGACAAAATAAAAAGATCATAACAATACAGCGATTGAAACAAGGGCTGTTCCCGTGGTCAGATGATTTGCTTCCTTAATAGACAGGAGAAAACAAGAGATTCAAGAATTAGATCGAAGTGCTAGGAAGCTAACAACGATGTACTAAGCGCTCCATCCTAAGAGCAATGTGTATCTCCCGAGACGAAGGTGGAAGAGGACTTTTCAGCATTTAAGAGACGAGAGAAACATCCAAAATTGGGTTATTAGAGAAGAAATTCTAGGAGAGCAAGCTGCGACCCTTGCGTGCAGCTTGGAGATCGGAAATGGAAGCGAAGGAAACTGCGAAAGAATAAAAAGATCGAAGAGCAAAGAACCGCAAAGAAAGTTGGAGGGAGAGAGTTTTACACGGCCAATTATTTCGAATAACTGAGGGAATTACAGGAGAGGAGAGGAAGAAATGGTCACAAAATAGTGGCAATAAAAGGGGGACAAAAACTCCCATCCTAGCAGCTCAAGAACAAGTCATAAGGACGATCCTCATTAAAGCTAAAATCGATAAAACTGAAGATAGGAAATGTAAAATATGTGGCAAGGTTTTTAAATCTATAAATCACATCATCAGCGAATGCAGCAAAATGGCCCAGAAAAAACACCAAGGTAGACATGATCGGGAGCATAATTCACTGGGATATATACAGAAAGCTTGAGATGCAGGCGAGATGTGGTACAATCATGAGCCACAAAGTGTTGAAAATGATACTTACAGCGTACTTTGGAACTTAACTATTCGGACCAACCACGCAATTGAAGCTAGAAGGCCAAGTCTAATTCCATCCATAAGAAAGAAAGTAACTGCATTTTCGTTGACTGCCATCCCATATGAATTCCGGGTAAAGCGGAAAGAGAAGAGAAAATAGATAAATATCAGAATGTAAAGAGAGAATTCCAGAATCTATGGGATATGAAAGAAAAAAAAGTAGTCCCTACAGCCATCGGGGCATAAGGAACACAACCAAACGACATCGAAAGGAACTTAAAGGAGACCAGAATTGAGAAGTAATTCAAAGATCCTAAGAGAAGTCCTTGAAGATTGAGGAGACCGGCTGTCACCAGTGTTAAGGAGACATTACCACTGAATGAAATGGCTTGTTGTATATGTGCGATGATTCTATAATAATAATAACGACAATAAAAGAGATGACAATGACAATAATATCAGTGGAGATAAAGATAATAAAGAAAAGAAAATATTACTAATCATGAGATTATGGCAATAATGATGCTAATAATAATGATAATAGTACTAATAATAATAATGGTAGTAGTAATGATAATCATAACGATAACGAAAATGATAATGATGATGATACTAATAAAAAACTAATGGCAATAATAACATCGATGATAATAATGAAAATGATAATAATGATAATGATAACCAATAATAGTAATGACAATAATGACAATAATAACAGCAGCAACAACAATAAACATCAGCAACAACACCAACAAAATTAATGATAGCAATGACAGTAACAACTGAAATAATAGAAATAGTGATAATGATATTGATTCAAGAGATCTTGAAAATAATTCCAAGGAAGATAGAATTTTAAAGGATAGTTATCTATTATTATTATTATTATTATTATTATATTAAGCTATGTATTGAGCCACACTGAAAAAATCGAGATGTATACCCCCAAAGGTGTCAGTGCAGATCAAGATACAACTAAGAAAGAATGAAAAAAAAAGAGAATCAGCTAATTACGCAAGAAAAACATGTTTGCTGACGTTTTAAACTTATCAAGAGTCGAAGAAGTTAC
>NC_091578.1:20714909-20722409 GCF_042767895.1 Penaeus vannamei | reverse complement strand
GTTTTACTTAGTTATTTTCGAGCTACTCCCTCTGCTTCTACTTCTACTGCTACTCCCTCTGCTTCTACTTCTATTGCTACTCCCTCTGCTTCTACTTCTACTGCTACTCCCTCTGCTTCTACTTCTACTGCTACTCCCTCTGCTTCTACTTCTACTGCTACTCCCTCTGCTTCTACTTCTACTGCTACTCCCTCTGCTTCTACTTTAACTGCTACTCCCTCTGCTTCTACTTCTACTGCTACTCCCTCTGCTTCTACTACTATTGCCTCTTCGCCTGTGACTGCTTCTGTTTGTACTTCGCTATCCCCTTTCTCTGTCTATTTTATGGTATATGTATGGAAAGGACTCTTATTGTTTTAAAAGCACTGCCCGATTAATAGCATATGTGGAAGCAATAGTCAATCTATTTCCGCATAATCTGGAAGTTTATCCATTGTTTTTTTTTGGCTTCCAGTCTTTGTTTGTTTGTTTTCTCGAGGAGTGAACGGGACCCCTTTATTCCTTCCTACTTGGTCTCTAAGCCTCTCCTGCCTCACAGGAGTGTTTCGGGCTCCTCCTTCACAGATGACATCTGGCCTTAAGCTGGATGTGAACCTTACAGTACTTAGAAATTTTGGTGGCAGCTGGTGGATGAGTGCTTTTGAAGAATATATTAGTCCTTTCTATTCGCGTCCAGCAAATGAGCTATTTCCGTTAGGCATGTCATGCACGAATGTAGCATTGTAAGAGCCACTGTAAGTTTATATGTCCATGTCTGTTCGTTACAGGGTAGCTATTGATATTGTAGTTTACCAGAGCGGTATTTTTTTTTCCAGCTTAACCTTGTTTTGCAGAGCTAGAATTCTCGTCTAATAACCGCTCGTCTAGCTATTTTTTGCGGCTCTTGTCAGATTAGGGATTCTTATGTACTCTCCTTTGTTTATTTACTGTTTACTGAACTTTCAGTGATTACCGCTTATACACGTGACTAAAGGCACAGAAAATATTGCCCTTTTGCCATGCTCTTTTCTGTTCGAGCAAGTTGTCCCCAGTGATTGTAATCCATAGTGATATAGACATTGAAAAATGATATAGACATTGATTGGTATGTGTTCAGTGATCGTGATCCAGTAGTTCTTATCAGTGACACGTATAGTGATAGACATTGAAAAGTGATATAGACAGTGATTGAGATGCGTTCAGTGCTTGTGGAAGCTATCGAACTTGAGTAGAGCTGTAGTTTCTCGTATTCATAGCTGATTCAGTTTTGTGGTATGCCGAAGAACACGAAGAAAGCACAGTATCAAGAAAGAGTGCTTCGGAGCAGTAGGACATCAAGCCAGCCAACCTCTCGGAGCCATTCACCAGTACCTGGTTCTGAGCTAATCTGCCTTCCAATCATGGCTCGTTCCAACCCAGATGTGAGGGAAGCAGTGCAGGTAATGGAGGGTGAAGTTAGCCTCTTTTCTGAGATCCTCCAAAAGATCGAGACTCTGTCATCCGAGTTCCGAGAGATGAAGTCTCAAACCCAACGACTTCAGGAAGCTGTTGCTAGACAGGAGACCATATTGCAACGCGAGACGAGGGTGGAGCCCAATACTCAAGCCCAAGATAGAGCCAGTCAACAACCAGAGCAACCAGAGGGCCAAGCAAGTGAAACTGCAACTCTGCGACTCCAACTGGACAGGCAAGCCCGTGAACTTGAAGAATTGAGACGTCTGCTTCGGGAGAGGGAGAGCACTCTGGCTACAGGACCTCAGCAGGCCAGCCAACAAGCCTTCAGTCCACCAAGGAATCCGTCGCTGCAACATCCGGTCCCTAGGCATCGTACAATGACCCCTGAGCCTCCTGCATTTTCTGAACCACCAAGGCAACCTAGGGAACATTCTTCCAACCAAGAGTGCAGCACATGTGTAAGACCAGTTTCACATAATGCCCAGGGTATCTCGTATGTCCTGGCCAGGGAGAATGTACCACACTTCAGGGGAGACACAACCGCTTCACAACCCTTGAAGAAAAATCAGGCAACTGAAGGCTGGATTCGCGCCATTGAAAATCTAGTAAAACCTCCCACTAGTGAAGCCTTCATGCAAGCTGCAAGAGCCAACTGCCGAGGCCCGGCAGAACTCATTGTCAACTCCCCACTGTTTGACGGCATCCGAGATTGGGATATCTTCAAGGCTTCGCTTCGTGCAAAGTTCCGAGGTACCTACACATCTTCTGATTTCTTCAAGGTGCTCTACGAGAACAAGATGGTTGCTGGGCAAGCCCCTATGGACTTTTACATCCAACTAGAAGGTTCAGTTTACCAGGGATACCGCGACCATAGAGAGGCCATTGGAGATCCCTCTGAGCTCATCTGCCGTGTCTTCCTGTCTGGGCTACCATCTTGGCTCCGAGATTTTCTAGCAGTAAGGGATGAAGGCTCACCCATGCAACTCGCTGAAGCTGCACAGCGCATATGGAACTCCCGGAACGGTATTCAGCATGGGACCACGCCTTCACGCCAGATGTCCATGGATGATCTTGGTGATCATCATCGCCTTCCCTGAGCGTCCACCTCGATCACGGGATGTTTATGCTTATCCTGTGGCTGAATCACCATCACACCCTGTTCCAGAGCATCGGTACTGGTGTGAGCACCACAAGAATATTACATACAACACTTCTGAGTGTCGAGCTGCCGTTGCTCCTTTAACAAGAAACCTGCAACAGCCTAGAAGCCTGATATGTTTCCGATGTCGACGCCCGGGACACCTAGCCAAAGACTGCCCCTTTCCGACCAGCCAGGATGGTAGAGCTCCCAACCTCTCTGGCGAAGCCGCAGCCAGGAGCAATAACAACTGGAACGCAGACTCACACTTCAATATCGGTCTCAACAGTGAATGCCACCGGACCATCAGGACGGCCTCTCGTGGCACTCAGAGCTAATGACCAGACTGTGCTGTGTTTTCTGGATACTGGATCCGAGGCCACCCTGATTAGACCTAGCATTCTAAGACGACTTGATCCCCAGAACAACCTTCGACGCATCAGATCTTCTAAATTACTGCGGGGTGTGACAGGACAACCACTGGCAACCACATCAGAAGTGACCCTGCATTTCCAGCTGGATGATGACCTGTTTATTCCTCACCAAGTTACGCTAGTAGATGTCACTTATGCTGGGGATATACTCCTGGGGATGGATTTTCTTCGAAGACTGGACTTCTCCCTCACGCATGACCCCAACACCACCAGTAGCTATCTTTCTCTGGAAGGAAGACCATTCTCAGTTGTGTACACTGATGTCGAATCTCTTCATGTTCATGTCATCTCTACCACAGCTTCAAACCCAGAAACACCAGCTGAGTTCAGTACAGAGATGTTTCCAACACAGGACCACAAGCATTCACCTGGGATTGCTGTTCACCTCACTGCTCCTGCAGATGTTCCTCCACATACTGGGTGCTTTCTGGATAGCCGAATCGCCCGAGCAGGTCCAAGAGATGGTGATGTGATTGTAACCCCTACGACAACTGGAAACCTCATTCTTCCTCATTCGGTGACAACAGTCAAGGATCGCTGCTGTTTTGTGTGGGCAGTAAACCCTACCCCTAAGACCCTAATACTCCATGGCGGAACACGGTTAGGCACCGTAGCATCAGTGGAAGCGCTTTTCACAGCCAAAAGTAAGCCTCCACTTACAGAGCAAAGCAAGACCGTCCTTGCCAGGTCAGATGTGTGCCCTGTCAAGACAGACTCTCCAGCAATTGAAGTTCCTGAGGATAAGGCATCCTCTCTGAGGGCTCAGGCACTCCCTTCCAGTGACGATTTCAGCGAAGAGGTAGAGGATTCTTCCAGAATCCTGAGCTCTAACAATCTTGCCAACACAGATTCCCAAGGCGAAAACAAGGACACTGAATTTGAGTGGGAGGAAGAGGATTTCATTTGGGAGGATTTTGCTGATACTCTCCTCTATGAAGACTTCGACGACAGTGATGCTGAGGTCGAGCAGGCAGAGCTACCGCCCTCACTTGCCATTGCTGCTTGTGAAGCAGCTGAACAACTTCTCTCATCTCCGCTACCTGATGAGAGCAGTCTTGTACCAGATCTTTCCCATCTGGATACCAAATCACAACACCAGCTAACTGAACTCCTGAACCAGCACAAAGAACTTTTTGAAGGAGGAGAAGAAACCGTTGGACTTGTACCTGGAATTAGCCACAAGATTGACACTGGTGATGCCAAACCAGTCAGTATCCGGCAATGGAGACTGCCGCAATCAACCCGACAAGCCATCAGAGACCAGTGTGATTCAATGTTGGATGCTGGAGTCATTGAGCCCTCCACGTCACCCTGGCTAAGTCCAGTAGTGCTTGTGAAGAAGAAAGGAGGTGGTCTAAGGTTCTGTGTGGACTATCGAGGTCTCAATGCTGTAACGAAGAAAGATGCTTATCCTCTACCCCACATCAATGAGCTGATTGATGAGTTAGGCCCAATGGACACGTTTACCACACTAGATGCTCGAGCTGCATATTGGAGTGTTGAACTGGAGACAACGGATCGACCCAAAACTGCTTTTTCCGATGGGTACCGCTTATTTCAGTTCTGTCGACTCCCCTTCGGTCTATCCACAGCTCCTACAACATTTCAGAGAACAATGAACATTGTTCTGGCACCAGTACTTGGACGGCATACATTGGCATACTCAACATCTCCAGCACCTCGCCGAGACCTTACAGCTTCTTTCTTCTGCTGGTCTTAAGCTTAACCCACAGAAGTGTAAATTGCTGCCAGTACTATTGACTTCCTGGGCTTCACTATCTCACCAGGAGGAGTGTCTCCCAACCAAGAAAAGGTAACTGCTATATCCAAGACTACTGCACCACGCACTGTGAGGGAGGTACGCAGGTTTCTAGGAGCCACTGGGTTCTATCGAAAGCATATTCCTGATTATGCAACGGTCACATCACCACTGCATCTACTCTTAAAGAAAGGGCAGAAATGGATCTGGGGGGCCGAACAACAGTCCGCTTTTGAAGAAATCAAGCTGCGCCTCACAACTGCACCAGTCTTGAGGCAGCCAGATTTTTCAAGAGACTTTGAGCTACATACTGATGCTTCCAGTGTAGCCCTTGGTGCTTGCTTGATGCAGAGAGATGTGCACAACACGCCGTACGCCATTGCTTATTACAGCAGGAAGTTGAGGGATGCTGAGACCCGCTATCCTGCCATAGATTTGGAAGCCCTTGCAGTGGTTGAAGGGGTTCGGGTATTTGACTCATACCTCTATGGGAGGCACTTCACTGTCTACACTGACCATCGCCCACTGGTTTACATTTTCTCCAGAAAAACTGTCTCCCAGGATGACTAGGTTTGCACATGACCTGTCATTCTATGATTTCAATATACGATACAAGGAGGGTCCTACCAACCATGTACCAGACCTGCTTTCACGACAAGTTGCTAAGCTCACCATCACTGACCTCTCTCCAGAGAGACTTGCTGCAGAACAGGAAGCTGACCCTCTACTGAGTGATGTTCGCAAATATCTAGTGGAAGGGACTTTGCCCAAAAAGAAGTTACCCCTTCCTCTCTGCGAATTTGAACTTAAGGATAATGTGGTCTATAGGCTGAAGCACTTCCCAGACCGCATATGCTACCAGCTGTTTGTTCCCCAGAAGCTTAGGAATTCTGCTCTCAAGGCATCTCATCTTCCACCCTTAGCATCACATCCAGGCATCCATCGTACTTTCCAGAATGCTAGGGCAATGTTTTATTGGCCTAATATGCTGCGAGATGTTAGGCAGTATGTTGGCAGTTGCCTGATCTGCAAGCAGTCAAGAGGCAGCATGCAGAAGGTTCCAATGGCTGATACACCATTAGCAGTATTTCCCTTGGAACGGGTATCTATGGACCTAATGGAATTTGGTCCATCCATTCCACTTTGCTGGGCCTTGTCGATCCTGGATCAGCACTCCCGTTTCCTGCAGATTGTTCCACTGAGGAAGGCTACTGCTGTAGCTGTCCATTCGGCCTTTATGGATCATTGGGTTACCCTCTTTGGACCTCCCAGGGTGATCCAAACAGATAATGGGATACAGTTCACCAGCAACATCTTCAGAGAACTAACAAAAATGATGCATGCCACGAATCATTACACCATTCGATACCATCCTCAGGCCAATGGAATGGTGGAACGGACAAACCGTGTAGTGAAAGCTGCCCTTACTACCTTAGTCGGCAACCGTCCAAGAGTATGGCATCAGTTTGTCCCAGAACTTCGGCTCCAGATTAATTCTGCCATACATCGTACTACTGGGGAACAGCCAATCTACCTCCTGACTGGGCGTCACGCAAATTTTCCTGTGGGTCTCACCAATGAAGCCATATTTGCAGAGAATCTCAACTTACAGGGACGACTACAAGAAGCTCGTCAAGCAGCGGTAGAAGCTTCCAGACAAGCAAGGCAGATTTATGGAAGATACTACGACCGAGGCAAAAAGATAGTGTTCCAGCCTACAGAGGGATCCCTTGTCTGGTACTATGAACACAAGAGTCGTATGGGTGGACTACCCCCTCTCAGTGGTAAATGGCGTGGACCAGCTCGAGTCATCAGATGCTTAGGGCCAGTTTCCTTCGAAGTACTGAACTTGGACACAGGAGTTCAACTGAAGGCCCATTTGAATCACCTGAAGCCCTATCGCCCTTCTGAGGAACTCTCCTATGCTGTCGACGATGATGACGAGGAAGGACGTGCAGATGACGAAGAGGGACGTCCCGGTGACGAGGAAGGACCTGCAAACGACGAGGAGGGCCCTGGAGATGACGAGGAAGGAGGCGAGGATGGTACCAACCAGCCAGGTGCAGCGGTCCAGGATGCAGACCTTCCAGAGGATCCATGGGTGTCTGTTCTGACATCCTTTGCCAGGGAGCCAGAGGAGCGCAGGGAGCTGAATGTTGCAGCCGAGACGCTCAACGGCAACAATGTATAGCGAGTTTGTATATTTGGTTTATTTTATGTAACTGTTGTCTTGTGTGCTCCAGTTGATTGCGACTGATACGTCTCAGCTGGGCACACCCACCCTTTTGTGTTGAGGCAAGTAACAGGGCTCAGGCCTACCCTTTGGTTTAGTTTCAGATCCTGTCTCCGCTGACCACTCCGACCCAAGGCATGGGAGGATTGTGGAGTGTGGTCTGCAGTCCAGAGGAGAGGGCGATACACTCCAGTTACACTCGCACTTAACTTTGTACGGCGCCAGGTTTTCCCCTGCGTGGGACTGCATTAGTCACCCATGTGCCCGTTTTCTATTGCCCGCTTTTAATTGTTTTAATTACCACCTTCTATTAATTTTTACTAGTTCTTTTTTTGTTTGATATATTTATTTTGTGTTTTAAGATTCTCGTTTTATCCCTGAGCCCTAATTTCAGTTTTATAATGAGTTGACTTATTTCGCGGTGTCAGTGACATGACACGTCATTTTCTGTCAAGTCATTTTTTAAAAGTTTTATTTTAACTCTTCTGTCATTAGTTTTTAA
>NC_091578.1:20697409-20699909 GCF_042767895.1 Penaeus vannamei | reverse complement strand
TAATGTAACATAATCTTTATTAGTAATATTAATATCTTTATATACATTGCTTTTATTAGTATCATTGTTATTATCATTATCATAATCATTAGTAGTGGTAGTATACTTATCATCATTACTTACTATTATCAGTATTAATGTTATCCTCATTATTATTATCATTATCATTATCATCATTCTCAATGTTATTATAATCATAATATCAATGATTATAATCATCATTATCATCAAAATCTTTATCACCATAATCATCAAAATCTTTATCATCACCATAATCATCAACATCACGCATACCACCATTTCTATTGCCATCACCATTACCATTATCCGAAAGCCTTGCCCCGACGACCACCACCACAAACGTCTCATCCACTGACCAAGTTTATGCAAGCCAATACGACCTGCTGGAACACCCTGTCGCCTTAGGATCTAAACCCATAAAAATGCAGTATTGTCATCATCTACGCTAATTGGTCCTTGGCTGATTAGGTCGTTGTTGGAAACTATCTAATCGGCAATTAGGAACGTCAAACCGCGGAATCTCCGTTTGGAATTAGGTGCTAAAGTCCTTGAAAGGTCTGTTTCATTTGATCGTTTACGAATTGAATGAAGGGGGTTGGAATGCCTTTGCTATAAGTATGCGCAGGTGTCGAAGGAAAGAGGTTTTGTTCTTTATGAATCCATGGGGGGGGGGGAGAAAGGTGATGAGACTCAAAAAGAGAGAAAGAAAGAAAAAGTTATCATCATCGTCCTAATTAGTATCTTCATCACTGTGAGCTGATTATTATGATGGTGATGACTGAAGGATGATAATGATTATGATGATGGTGAGGATAATAACAAAGATGAGGATAAAGATAATAATAACGATAAAAATGGTAATATGAAAATGATAATAATAATGTCAACATTCGTAATAAGTTCTGTTATTTTGAATATGTATAATTATTATCATCATTATCATGATCATCACCATTATCTTTACCATCATCATCATATGATTATTATCACAATCATCATCCTTCCAGCAATACCCTGCAATCCTCCTCCCAGACAAGCACAGCAATTCTCTGTTTCATTTTCCTTCAGGCGGAAGTGAAGCTATCAGATTTCTTGCCTTCAGCTTCAGCCTCATAATCGTGCAGTGTTCTTCACATCTCAAAGGACCTCCCTGCTCGCCTCCCAAGATTCTGCAAAGCATTCTGTAAATCGCGCAATCTGCAGTGTCTTTATTGTATATTTATATATTT
Source organism: Penaeus vannamei (assembly GCF_042767895.1). Taxonomy (NCBI): domain Eukaryota; kingdom Metazoa; phylum Arthropoda; class Malacostraca; order Decapoda; family Penaeidae; genus Penaeus; species Penaeus vannamei. Next base: position 20,698,659 of record NC_091578.1, on the reverse strand, counting down.
ATTATATATATATATATATATTTTTTTTTTTTTTTTTTTTTTTTTTTTTTTTTTTTTTTTTTTTTTTTTTTTTTTTTTTTTGCGCAGATGCCCTTTGAGATACAATTGGCCAAGCTCATGGCATACAGTCGGTACGAGTATATCACAGAGCATGGTCCTCTGACTCACTTTCTTTGTCTAGTTCCAATAACATAGTTTACAACTTGTTTACATAGCAATGTGCTCTCAGGATCTGTAGGCGTGTATGAAAAGTGACATTTAGTGAAACAACAACAAAGGATTTCAGAGGACTATCTAGTTCTCATGTTCTTGAACAGATTTCTATCTCGTGTTCTCCATTACTCAGCATTTTAGGCAAGAAATACATCATTAAAACATCGGGTTTGTCTTATCCTGCGGCGCAAAAGCTTTAAATTTACATAATCGCTCTACTGACTCACAACATAAACAAGGAACGGCCTTAATCAGGGTACCGCTAAGTGAGGAACGACCGTGCTCAGTTTCCCTTTACTTACTGTTTTTATTTCTCAGTGCTTTGAAAAAAAAACATTCGGTGTATCGCCTAGCGCTGCTCGTGGGGTTATCTGTACAGGCGTTTAAATGCATGTTTGTGATACCCTCCGAGCTTCACTGTGTCCTCTTTACGTCCATTTTCTTTTTACCTTTGTCTGTCATTTCCTCTGGTGTTGCCTCACTCCTCCCAACCTCATTTTTCGTTTATCTTTATGTGCGTTCATGCAGTCAACCCGACGCCTGCCCACCTTTTTACGGCCGCACAGCCAGTTATGCATCATTGTTTCTCCGGCTTTGACGGTTGCCACTTTGCTTGATGGCGCATAACCCGTAATCCCGGAAAGCGGGTGCGAGCAGCGTTAAAAACGTAATAAATAACAAGAATGAAAATCCATGGAAGAGAACAGAATGGACTATAGTGCCGCTAGTGAATATGAGTATTGTCAAGATTTATAAATAAATGAAAGAGACTGAATAAACAGAATAAACTAAGAACCAATAAAATGAAATAAACTCTAATATTATAAACACGAGTAACGTAAGACAAAGAAATGTAGATACAGATAAAAACTGAGATGAATACACACATAAAGTAAAGCGAAATAAAATGAAATGACACAACATGACGTAACACAACACAGCACAACACAACATAACATAAAAGAAAAGAAAAGAAAGAAAAAAAAAAACACTGCTATTCATACCCCCACTGATTACCCTACAGAACACCCATGGGA
>NC_091578.1:20669714-20674714 GCF_042767895.1 Penaeus vannamei | reverse complement strand
ATCAAGACTGTTAAGCTGCGTGGAAAATGAAACAGAAAATGAATACCAAATATTATCATACCAAGGACAGATTGCTCATTCTTTTTTCTTTTTTTTTCTAATTCTTAAACGATATATCATTTTCACCGTCTGGGAGATGCAGTGAATTACAGTGATGTAGAGAAGTGATCTTCCAGCGAACTACAGTAGTTTCGTGTCTTTATTACGATCAGAAGCGCTACTGTCTTATAACGATCTCAACTGCAATATTAAATTCCTTTTACGTGATCTCCACTGGCGTCCATAGGATACATTTCGTCAAAAAAATGGTCAGTGTGACTATACAGTGTAACGCCGTGCTGTATTTTCACAGTACACATCTACCTCGCGTACTGTAACCATATCGCTGATCTATCGGTACAATACGGGTACATCACGGTACATTTCAGTCCAGTATTGCAATCAGATTTTATCGCCGTGCACACACACACACGAGCCATTTCCTACACATCGTCCTTCTTGCATTGCTTAACGGAACAGTGAATGAAAGTGTAATGTGGCTGCATTACCACAGGCAATGGAATGCGACGATAGCTTGCAATACTATTACACAAGTGGATAATCACGTTTGCAACATCCGAGTGAGACAATATGTTGCAAACTCGTGTCATTAAAGATGTGCCGACGAGAAGGACCGCGGATTTGGCCGTTGCGCCCTTCGCGTTATTGATTTTGTTTATGTTTATGGCGTTTTCTTAATGACGCTTGACACTTGCTTTCATGTCCGTGGCACGTCATTCTACTCTGCCTTGCTTTCCATTCGCTTATTAGTTTCATTTTTTATGGCGGTTCTCTCCCGCCCGGCGCGTACTACTCATCAGGCACCATCTCTCCTCCGTTTATAGTTATTTCAATGACTTTATTGCATTTCAACAGTGTACTTCTTCCTTTTTTTCTATCACGTATACCTATAACTGTATATATATATAATATACATACATATATATATATATATATATATATATATATATATATATATATATATATATATATATATATATATATATTTATATATGTATATATATATATAAATATATATATATATATATATATATATATATATATATATATATATATATATATATATATATATATATATTTATATATATATATACATATATAAATATATATATATATATATATATATATATATATATATATATATATGTATATATATATATATATATATATATATATATATATATATATATATAATATACATACTTAGACATATATCTGTGTAGCTTTGTGTGTGTGTGTGTGTGTATGTGTGCGTGTGGGTGTGTGTGTGTGTGTGTGTGTGTGTGTGTGTGTGTGTGTGTGTGTGTGTGTGTGTGTGTGTGTGTGTGTGTGTGTGTGTGTGTTGTGTTTGTGTGTGTGTGTGTGTGTGTGTGTGTGTGTGTACATACACGCACGTATGCATATATATATATATAATATATATATATATATATATATATATATATATATATATATATATATATATATATATATATATGTATATATATAATATACATACATAGACATATATCTGTGTAGGTGTGTGTGTTTGTGTGTGTGTGTGTGTGTGTGTGTGTGTGTGTGTGTATGTGTGTGTGTGTGTGTGTATACACGCACATACGCAGGAGAAACGAAGGGAAGAACAAGAAAACACAATATTCTTGTTCTTCCCTTCGTTGTTCCTGTTGCAATTTGTTCGACACGCATTCCAGACATATATGTATGTATATACACATATGTATGCAAGTATACATAGATATTTAAATTTATAAGCACGACCACAAGCAAGCAAATTATATAGACACATGCACACAGTCTGCAGGAATAATCATTAAAATAACAAAGGGAAAATAATATCTCACACAAAAGTGAAGCAAAAGGAATTAAATTAATTTACTTGACAGATAAAATATATATACATATAATAATAATCAGTAAAAAAAAAAAAAAAAAAAAAAAAAAATTTAAGTCTGAAAAAAATAAATGAAAGGAATATTGCTAAAAGATGACGTCACAAACAAAGAAGAAGAAGGAGGAGAAGAAAAGAAATAAAAGAGTAGGATCAGACCTGAAGATTACTTCCCAAGAGAGACCAATTCTAGAGGATAACGAAAACTCGAAAACAAAAAGAAGGGGGAGAAATTCTCAAGGATAACGAAGCGAGAAACAAAAAACAAATAAGGCAAAAAAAAAAAAAAAAAAAAAAAGAGCAGAGAAAGGGGAAGGAAAGCAATTCTCAAGCATCACGAAAAAGAAATAGAAGAAAGAGAAGACAAAGAATTAAAAAAGGGAAGGAGGGATAGAAGTTCCTGAAGATAACGAGAAATTGAAGAACAAGAAAAGTTGGGAAAGCAGGCAAAAGAGGAGGGATAGCTCTCGGAGGTAATGAGATAAGAAATAAAAAACAGAAATAAATCGGCCAAAGAAAATGAATTCTCCTTACAGATAACGACAAAAGAAAGTAATTACAAAAAGAAAAAAATGCTTGAAAAAGGAAAGGAATTCTTTACCATGACGTCACACGAAAAAAAATAGACGATTATAGAACAAAGGCCGAAAAGGAATGAAGAAAAACGACCAATAATAATAATGATAAAACAAGACAAAATAAAACAGGCAATACCTGCCTCAAGAGGTTAAGAAACGAGTCCGAAGGCGACACAAGAAAATTCAAGTAAACGAAGAGAGAAAGAAGGAGAGAGAGAGGGGGGAGGGAGAGAGAGAGAGGAGGAAGACAGAGAGAGAAAGAGAAAGAGAGAGAGAGAGACAGAGAGGGGGAGGGAGGGAGGGAGGGAGAGGGAGAGAGACAGACAGACAGAGGACAGCCCTCAAAAAAAAGAAAAAAGAAAAATGGGTTCTGTGAAGTCCAGGATCCGATGCAATCTGATTAAGTAATCTAATTAAGTTTATTAATCTCTTCCCTCGGTGTCGAAGGACAGACTTCCCTTGCCAATTAAGTGTCCTCTTGAATTATGGTGTCCTTGCTCAGGCGGGCTCTGTGGGATGACGCCCGCGACACGCGCCAGGGGGAAGGCGGCGCCGGAGAGGAGCAGACGCCGCTGAAGAAGGCCCGCATATCAGTAGTTAAAAATACTCATTTTGTACTCTTTGCAGTTTTTTTATATATGATTTACTTATTTATTTCAAACAGAGAGACAATGAACGCCTTCAGCTAATCGCGCTGAAGATGACATCGCAGTCTTCTAAGGTGTCAGGGCGTCTGGTTCTATTTTTGGAAAAAAAAAAAAAAAAAAAACATATGGGGTTTATTTTAATGACGTCGCAACAGTTACGAATGCTTTGTGAAAATGGCCGATCATTTTGGTCTCTTCAATTTTCAAAAAGGATGGAAAATAATGATTTTAATTATCTATTTTCATTGAACAATCATCAAAACAGACGCCATGGCATCTCGAGTTGCAACTGATCTCGCCTTTCCCCCTCTTCGAACACCCAGCGCTGCTTCGAGACCGACCACGAACCCTCAGAGGAGCTCGGAACTCGTCTCGGTTTCCCCTAGCTTTGGGTGAGCGCTTTTTCGGACAGTCATGAGAAGCTAATTCGCCCAACCACGTGAAGGCATTTGCATGTCTTATGCTGTTTGTGCATATATAATTATGTCTGTATAAACGTGGTTGCTTTGTATGTTTTGTATGCAGAGAAATAGAATTATGTTTGAATTATGTCATTACATATTTTTTTTAGTTAGGGAAACATATATGTACCAAATAGAATATATAGATAATTATAAAGCAAGAGGAACGGATTAGCATGTAATAAAGATACATGCTTTTGAAACATGAAAATGTTTATATTTTAAATGAAAACTTTTATGTTGCATAATCATCATCGGTTATCTCCATTAGAGATTCACTTACTAGTTTGTCATAACATTTTATCATTCGTGTCATATGATATTATCTGATGATAAATGTTCCATCGTCATGAAAACTGTCTTTATTATTATAATTATAATTCATTATTTCATTCGCTTATTTACTTACTGCTTCCTCCTTTTCTCGTGATCATGAAATAGGCCTCTATACGAACACATACGTACTGTAAGCACCTTGATATGGTTATACGAATCCGGCTGCCATGGAACACTAATATTGCTACAGTTATCTTTTTCTAATGTCATTATTATCATTACTATTGTTATTGTTGCTTCTATTATCATCATTATCATTTTTTTTTCTCATAAGCATTGCTGCTAGTATCATTATTTCTCTTTTAATTATTTATTTTATCACCATTATTATTATTGACATTATTACTAGCATCAGCAATTGCTCTTCTAAATTGGTGGCATACAATTATTACGAAAAGCGGATAGCGGTGGCGGTGGTGATATTAATGGCAATGATAGGACTAGTGCTGATGGCAACACCACGGGTAATAAATCGTTGCAATAATAAAAAAAAACAATGGCTATGATAATGATGGCGATAAAACGAATGATTATAAGAGAGGTAAAAATGCTTATAAAACGCAATAATGATAACAAAAACAACAATAACAAGAACAATGATCATAATGACAGTGAAAATATGGCAATTGTAACAATATTATTAGTAGCGATGATGATAATGATAACGATAACGATAAGATTACTAATAATACTAACAATAATAAGAATAAGAATAAAAACTGTAACAATAGTAGTAATGGTAATGATGATAATAATAGCAATAACGATAATGATCACAATAATAGTAATAAAGGTAATGATAATCACGCTGATGTTAATGATATTGATAATGATGATGATGATGATGTTGATGATGATGACAGTAGTAGTAGTAGTAATATCAGTAACACTATAACTACTAATTATTAAAAATACAAATATGCAATCCAGAAAATGTACTTGCAATCTGACACTCATGTACAACCAGCCTGCCTTCACTTTGTCAGCTGGCTGTAGCAAGACGCCTATCTCGACATGCATATCAATCTTG
>NC_091578.1:20644420-20646920 GCF_042767895.1 Penaeus vannamei | reverse complement strand
GATAAAGGGCATGAAGATCGACAGTATTATGAAACATCTCAATTTTGAACAAGACCAAAAAGCAAAGAAACAGAAAAAGAAACAAACACCCGGGAATTACCAGAATTTACACAACTTACCATCATGAACTATTCCACCGCATATAAACCCCGTTACAAAAGTCCCAATACCTCCCGGATACGAAACGAAGAGAACTGCTCTATTTCGAAATCTCTTGAAAGAGGAAGGAAAGAGGATCCAGAGAACAGAAAGCCTTAACCCACGGCCTCCCACGCGCGCGCGCGCGAACCCATGCAAAGCCCGCCGCGCCTCCTTTGTTTTCCTTCTGCGGCGAGACAAAAGACTCGCGACTTCCGCAATTACGCTTCTATGATTTACAAATACCATCTAGTCAGGGCTTGACAATGAAATAAAATGTAACAGTGTGAAAAGAAAAATTAATCTAACTTCATATTTTGTATTTAACAAACGAAAGGTTATTTATACGTTGAGACAAAATTTTAAATTCATTTGTATAGAACAGATATAGATTTGAGAAGGATTTTTACCATATTTATCGCTACATGATTGCAAACAAATGTGTGTGTGCTTGCATAAATATGTATATGAATAAGCCAACTGTAGCAATAAGGGTGACAAAAATACGAGAACGACATTAACGGTTCGCCTTTGTGTCACGCATCACCAAATGCAAATAGAATCTTGTCATTCTGTGCGATTTGATCCAACGTGATCTTGATTCACGACGTGGATCACATTCGAAATCTGCAATATGAATGAAAAATAATAATCATAAAAATATTTCAATTTATTAAGAAACCTTCGTTCTCTCTTTATTTATTTATATCATATCTGAACTCCTACTCATTATTTTTATTTATTTTTTTAAAATGAACTATCTTTTCTATTTCATTAGCCATAGAAATGTCTTTATTGTCATCCTCTCTTTCTCCTTTTCATATCATCAACATATCTACTCCCATTCTTACAAAAGCGAATGAACTGTGCATCGAATAATAACTTAATTGATTAGCTATTGCTGTGAAAATTGTGTGTCATTCGAGCTATATTTCCGGCTAATGATCTTGAAAAAGGAAATTACACAGATATCAAAGGCTGGTTGGGTACGGACTGTAAAAAAGTGTTGACGAAAGATTATAATGAATAGTGACGGTTTAGTTATGAAAATGATGATAAAAGTGGTGGAAATGTAATGCCTATAGTGAAGGTATATAAGTAAAGGAGATCGTGTTATAATGAGTCATAATGGTATGATGATTAATATGAGTGAATGAAGATTAAGATATACTGATGCTGATTATAATCATGAAAATATGAGTTGTGATGATGGAAATGTAGAGATGATAAGGTTGGCATATGATATTATCATTATTGTTAAATGAAAGAATACATCTCTGTTCTGTCATTGTTGATTTTCATGTACCTCTCTCAGGAGTTAAGCTGCGAGGTGTAACTATTTCACTCGAGTATTTGAAATACAAAGGGATGTATCGTTGATATATATAACTGATTAATTTTATCGGGATCACATTCACAATGTTATGTGGAAGAAAAAATACTCTACATATATATACATGTGTGTGTGTGTGTGTGTGTGTGTGTGTGTGTGTGTGTGTGTGTGTGTGTGTGTGTGTGTGTGTGTGTGTGTGTGTGTGTGTGTGAGAGAGAGAGAGAGAGTACACCTATCTCACACATCTTGTAAGAACAGGAAAATTTAGTCATATGCCTGTGATCTATAAGATGCCATTGCTTTTTGTGTGTGGAAAATAGAATAATTGTACAGCATAAAGAGGAAAGTGAAGAAAACGATTTTATGTTCTCTTGTGATACCGAATGCTGTGCTTAAAAAAGAAAGAAAGAAAGAAAAAAAAAACAGTGTTAAATTATATTTTGACGATAAATGAATACGGTGTGCGTATATGTGCGTTTAGATAGATGGACGTACACATACACATGCATACAGAAAGAAAGAGAAGAGAGAGATAGACAGACTGACAGACAGACATACAAATAAGTGCATAAGCGTGCATGTAAAGCACGGTTTTTTAATCCACAGTTATTCCTTAACATCTCATTCAAGACCTTAAAGACACATGAGTGATTGCCATGAAAGGTGAAGCATATTTGCAACATCGCCTCCTCCTTATAAAAAGCTGAATTACAAGTTACACAAACTGAAATTGTGAAAAGAAGAAAAGGGAGAATAGGAGCAGGTAACTGGGAAAGGAAAAGAGAGAAAGGGAAGAAAAGGAAGCAAAAAAAAAAAAAAAAAAAAAAAGTCACTTGCTAATCTCTTTCATCTTTTTCAAAAGTCACCCTTATCAAAATTGACAGCTCTTGTACAGTTTCTATCTTAATAATTGTTGAATGCTGTAAGCCTTCAAAAAGTCACAGGTGATGTTCATGTTTACGTTAATATGTCTTCATTTCGAAGAGGCAAGGGCAGAAAAGACCTATTACTTCCATTTAACTCAGAGAC
>NC_091578.1:20629420-20631920 GCF_042767895.1 Penaeus vannamei | reverse complement strand
TCAGTGCTGATGCTGTTGGTGTTGTTGGTCATCAGTTTGGTTTTTGATGCACCATCAAAGTCATCTGCAAAATGCAGGTTGGTAAGGGTTCTGCCTCCAATGCTGGCTGTTCCTTTATGGTGTTGAAGAGAGTCAGTGAGAGCAGACAGCCTTGTCTGACTCCGACTCTCGTCCTAAAGCAGTCCCCTTTACGGACGTTGAAGTAGACTGCGCTGGTGGCTTTGTTGTATAGCTGCTCGATGATTCTGTACATTGATGTTGTACAGCCTCATGGTTGCCCACAAAGCTTCATGCCACACCCTATCGAATGCCTTCTTGAAATCCACAAGACGAGATACAGGTCTTGCTGGTGGTGAAGGTATCTCTCACACAGTATCCTGAGATTGAATATCTGCTCTGTTGTGCTGCACCTAGCTCTGAAACCTGCTTGTTCTTCAGCAATGATGGTTTCTGCTTTTAGCTTCAGTCTGTTTAGTAACATCAGCATGAATTTGCTTGGAGGCATATAAGGCTAATCAAACAGTAGTTTTGGTACTGTTGCAGATTGCCTTTTTTTTTTTACCATGGTGTGGACCACTCGCTTGTCTGCCATATTTTGTTGCAGATTGTTAGTAGGGCACTGACCATGACCTCTCCACATGCTTAGAGCAGCTCCGCCAGAATGTCTATATCTGTTGATTTCACCTTCTTTAACGAGTCCACAGTTGCTTTCACTTCTTCCCAGAGGATGGGATGGTTGTTGGTGTTTGTGGCTGGAGGGACGTTCAGGACTTCCGGATCCCATGTGGCCCTGTGGCTGTATAATTCTGAGCAGGACTCTGTCCATCACTTGAGGATTTCCTGGTCTTCTGTCAGGCAGTTTCCCTTTGTCTGGTATGGCAGATTTTTGCCCTTGTTTTGTGCTGTACCAGCCAGTATGCATCCCTGCAGTTGTTCCTTTGCAGGCTTTCCTCTATGTCTTAGCACTGCTCGTCCATCCAGGTCTCTTTTGCCTTCCTCATATTTTTCTTGACTTCCTGGTTGATTGTCCTGTATTGCCATGGCCATCTTCTGGATGCTTTGTGCAGGCCAAAAGTGTTCGCCAACTTGAGGCCATTGTAGCTGGCGAATTCCAGGAGTTTAAAACCTCTATCATTCGTCTCAGGATTGCAGTAGCTTTTGCATGTGCCTTTCCAGTTCTTATAAGCATCCTCTCCTATTTTGGCATTTTAATCGCCTTGCACAACAACGATGTCCTTTTTGGGAGTCTGATCCAAGACTTCTTGCTGTTGGTTGTAGAAGTCTTCTACTTCTTCATTACTGTGGGTAGTTGTTGGGGCATATGCCTGAACAAAGATGATGTTAAAGGGGGTTGCCCTCAGACGAATGGCGATAACCGGCTAGAAATTGGCCAACAACCCCTGCCTGTTCAAACTGTCCTTGTGAACTGAGAACCCATCGCCCTGCTCACGTCTGTCCTCTCTGCCGCTGTAGTATTCCTTGTGGCTTTCTTGGGTAGATGTTTCACCCGTGTTCTTCCATCCTACTTCACAGAGTCCAAGGATGTGCCAGCGGTATCTGTTCATCTCGTGCATTAGTTCTCCTACCTTGCCTGGTTCTTCCAGTGTCCTCACATTCCAGGTGCCAAGGGTGATGTTGTTTCTGACACGAATCCTGTTGCCTTGTACACCAGTTGCAGACTTTTCACTTCCGCCCTGGTGTACAGCGGTAGGCACGGCCGTTGGTGAGCCTATGCCTGATCCAGCATGGCTTGAGAATTGGTTGTCATCTTCATGTGGCGTGTCTTGGGCAATGACGCCTGGCGAAGCCCATAACCTCTCCAGGCCTGACCACAGCCAACATCCTCCAACGAGGTGGCTCGCCTTGGTCATGAATACGTGGTCGTTTTATATATATATATATATATATATATATATATATATATATATATATATATATATATATATATATATAAGCAAGAATTCAGACTATTGCCGAAGGGGAGAGATCGATTTTGACCAAACTTACAACTTCGAAATAGAAAAAAAAATCACAGAACTACACGAATTTTATTCATGTTTGCCTGGAAGACAATCCATCGGTGGGTTGTCTCAGCCCAAATTTTTTCAACGCGAAATTTGAGTCCAAAGACGGATTCTCAGCGAAAAAATAAGTGAATTTTCAGGTAAGCAAATCGTCTGAACTTTATTTTGCTATATAGCGAATTTGTTGTATTTCAAATTGAACGGTCGTAAAACGCGTATATATTTCAGAGACTGAAAATCGAGATACAACGATTTTCAAAATTCCGGTCTAGCGGATGCTATGTTTTATTTTGAGACTTCAAACTGTACTGTTTAACTGCTCTTATCAAATCACATCAAATGACGTAAAAAAGTTGACTTCATGACGTCATGGGGTGACGTCATGACATAAAAATTACCCAAAAACATTTGTGCTCAAAATATTCAAATTCACTCACTCACTCACTAGACTGACTACAGACTGACTAGACTGGCTG
>NC_091578.1:20621920-20624420 GCF_042767895.1 Penaeus vannamei | reverse complement strand
GGGGTGGGAGGGGGGAAGGGGGGTGGAAAGGGAGAGGAAGAGTGGGGGGGGGAGGGAGGAGGGAGGGAGGGAGGAGAGAGAAAGAGGGTCGGAGGGTGGAAGGGGGGGGGGATGGAAAGGGAGAGGAAGAGTGGGGGGGGAGAGGGACGGAGGAGAGAGAAAGAGGGCTGGAGGGTGGAAAGGGAGACGAAGAGGGGGGGGGGGGGGGGGGGGGGAGGAGAGAGAGAGAGGGTTGGAGGGGGGAAGGGGGGGTGGAAAGGGAGAGGAAGAGTGGGGGGGGGAGAGGGAGTGAAGAGGGAGGGGGAGGAGAAAGAGGGTTGAAGGGTGGAAGGGGGTGGGGGTGGAAAGGGAGAGGAAGAGGGGAGGGAGAGGGAGGGGGAGGAGAGAGAGAGGGTTGGAGGGTGGAAAGGTAGAAGAAGAGTGTGGGGGGGGAAGGGAGGGAGGAGGGAGGGGGAGGGGAGAGAAAGAGGGTTGAACGGTGGAAGGGGGGGGGGGAAGGGAGAGGAAGAGGGGGGGAGGGAGGGAGGAGGGAGGGGGAGGGGAGAGAGAGAGGGTTGGAGGGTGGAAGGGGGGGGGGGGGAAGGAGAGTGTAGTGATCTGCTACACTATACACCCACAGATCACTCCAGGAGGTAATGCAATCATATTGAATATCCTTTCTCACCTCCGACATCTCCCTGAGGCAAACGAAATGAAAACCGAGGATTTCAAGGTGGTAACACTTGTACCTGGTGCGACCCGCGATGTGGCGGTAGATGCCCTGCAATTTCCAAGGTCGTTTGTGGGGTTGCTTTGCTAACATTACCCCTTTGACCAATGGCATGAACTCTATCGCGTGGCTCCTTCTCAAAGACCAGAAACCAACCACAAGCCTATAGAAAAAGGCGTTTATCTCGCGGAGTGAGGAGGATGCCGCGCCCTCGACACTCTTGCCATTCCGCTGCCCAATATTTTATTATTTTTATACCAAATAAATCATTGTTTTATATTTTATTGTATCATTTAGATTTATATATATACATTTTTTTTAAGAGCAAGAGGTCAATTTGATACGTATTAAATCTAGATTATTTTGATTATTTTACTTTTTTCTTAACTTTTTATTCAAGTGGTTTATATTTAGTACTCTAAGTGATTTTAACATTGGTTCTTTTAATACAATTGTTTTAATTACTTTTTATGGGTTATCATTTGAATTTATTTTACTATTTTAATTCATATTTAGATTTTCATACTAGTTTTAAGATTTGTTTTATCAATTTTAACTAAAAAGAGAACCAACTTCTTATCCGCCCACAATTAACAAAGTGCAGACACAAAGTCAGGGGGATTCTTGCCGGTGGTCTGCTAGTAGGAAGACGGTGTGTGGGACCCCGGAATGGGCTTCCACCTGTCTCAAGAGAGCTAAATGGTCGTGAGGATATTTTAACATAAGGTGGTAAGAGTAATTGGCCAGACTATTTATTCGACTAAGTGACCTCGTGATAAGTGCATGTTTTTTTTATTATCATCGGGCTTTTTATTGTCGTGTGATTTACTGTTCGTGTTTTATGTCCATATTTTAATGTATTACGTGTTTTCTGTTTTATTGTTCTAGTTCGTTTTACCGATTTATTTTAATGTTTTAAGTTCATTTTGCTATCATTCCTTTTATTGTTTTCTGTGTTTTACCTCATTTTATGATTTGTTTTGATATCTTCGTTTCGTTTTATGTTTGTGTGTTTTGTTTTATTACTTCGTTTTATTGTGTTGTATCAGTTTGATCCCGAAATAAATAAATGTTTAAGTATATATCGTTTTATCAACGCCCGAACTTGATCGTTGAAAAGGATACTAGGAAGGGTAGTAACAGCTCATTCCCCTCTAGTGATATGCCTTATTTCTTCGTTTATTATATCAGCGTGGTGATCTGCTTGATATATATATATATATATATATATATATATATATATATATATATATATATATTTTATATATATATATATATATATATATATATATATATGTATGTATACACACATATATGTATATATATATATATATATATATATATATATATATATATATATATATATATATATATATATGTACACACACAGACACACACACATGCACACACACACAGACACACACACACGCACACACACACAGACACACACACACACACGCATACACACAGACATACACACACACATATAGATATTTATATATATATATATATATATATATATATATATATATATATATATATATGTGTGTGTGTGTGTGTGTGTGTATATGTATATATATATATACATATATGTATGTATATGTATATATATATATATATATATATATATATATATATATATATATATATACATATACATACATAAATACATACATACATATATATATATATATATATATATATATATATATATATGTGTGTGTGTGTGTGTGTGTGTGTGTGTGTGTGTGTGTGTGTGTGTGTGTGAAGGAAGGTATCTATTCTTCTTTT
>NC_091578.1:20579420-20611920 GCF_042767895.1 Penaeus vannamei | reverse complement strand
GAGCTTCACACTACAGAGACAAATTAAGAGCGTCTTGGAAGAACTGATATGCTTAATTAGTGAGCGTAACAAAGGCTTCTAAGAACTCGGGAAGAACTCTTGGTCGCGTACCTTTAATGAACTCTCTTCACGTTCTTCTTTTTAACAGATTCTTACTCATTTTCCCGCCGGAGGAAGGTGTAACAACGCACGAAAACGGGGGAAACGAACCGACCGAAGCGCTGAGAGACCGAAGAAATGACTGAAGAAATGAGAGACAGAAAATGAGAGACCGAAGAAGTGAGAGACAAAAAATGAGAAACCGAAGATATGAGAGACCGAAGAAATGAGTGACCAAAGCACTGAGACACCGAAGAAATGAGACAATGAAGCACTGAGAGACCGAAGAAATGAGACACTGAAGCACTGAGTGACCGAAGCGCTGAGAGACCGAAGAAATGAGAGACTGAAAAAATGAGACCGAAGAAATGAGTGACCGAAGCACTGAGAGACCGAAGAAATGAAACATTGAAGTACTGAGAGACCGAAGAAATGAGGCACTGCAGCACTGAGAGACCGAAGAAATGAATTATTGAAGCACTGAGAGACCGAAGTTATGAGACACTGAAGTCCTGAGAGACCAAAGAAATGAGACACTTAAGCGCTAAGAGACCGAAGTTATGAGACACTGAAGCACTGAGAGACCGATGTTATGCCACTGAAGCCCTGAGAGACCAAAGAAATGAGACACTGAAGAACTGAGAGACCAAAGAAATGAGACACTGAAGCGCTGAGAGACCGAAGAAATGAGACACTGAAGCGCTGAGAGAGCAAAGAAATGAGACACTGAAGCGCTGAGAGAGCAAAGAAATGAGACACTGAAGCGCTGAGAGACCGAAGAAATGAGACATTGAAGCAACGAGAGACCAAAGAAATTAGACACTGAAGCACTGAGAGGCCAAAGAAATGAGACACAGAAACGCTGAGAGACCAAAGAAATGAGACACTGAAGCGCTGAGAGACCGAAGAAATGAGACACTGAAGCGCTGAGAGACCGAAGAAATGAGACACTGAAGCACTGAGAGACCAAAGAAATGAGACACTGAAATGCTGAGAGACCAAAAAAATGAGACACTGAAGTGCTGAGAGACCTAAGAAATGAGACACTGAAGCACTGAGAGACCGAAGAAATGAGACACTGAAGCGCTGAGAGACCAAAGAAATGAGACACTGAAGCGCTGAGAGACCGAAGAAATGAGACACAAGCGCTGCGAGACAAAAGAAATGAGACACTGAAGCAATGAGAGACCAAAGAAATGAGACACTGAAGCACTGAGACCAAAGAAATGAGACACTGAAGCGCTGAGAGACCAAAGAAATGAGACACTGAAGCGCTGAGAGACCGAAGAAATGAGACACTGAAACACTGAGAGACCAAAGAAATGAGACACTGAAGCGCTGAGAGACCAAAGAAATGAGACACTGAAGCGCTGAGAGACCAAAGAAATGAGACACTGAAGAACTGAGAGACCAAAGAAATGAGACACTGAAGCGCTGAGAGACCAAAGAAATGAGACACTGAAGCGCTGAGAGACCGAAGAAATGAGACACTGAAGCGCTAAGAGACCAAAGAAATGAGTCACTGAAGCACTGAGAGACCAAAGAAATGAGACACTGAAGCGCTGAGAGACCGAAGAAATGAGACACTGAAGCACTGAGAGACCGAAGAAATGAGAGACTAAGGCACTGAGAAATCGAAGAAAAGAAAGACCGAAGAAATGAGACATTGAAACACTGAGAGACCAAAGAAATGAGACACTGAAGCACTGAGAGACCAAAGAAATGAGACACTGAAGCGCTGAGAGACCGAAGAAATGAGACACTGAAGCGCTGAGAGACCAAAGAAATGAGACACTGAAGCGCTGAGAGACCAAAGAAATGAGACACTGAAGTGCTGAGAGACCAAAGAAATGAAACACTGAAGCGCTGAGAGACCAAAGAAATGAGACACTGAAGCACTGAGAGACCAAAGAAATGAGACACTGAAGCGCTGAGAGACCGAAGAAATGAGACACTGAAGCGCTGAGAGACCAAAGAAATGAGACACTGAAGCACTGAGAGACCAAAGAAATGAGACACTGAAGTGCTTAGGGACCGAAGAAATGAGACACTGAAGCGCTGAGAGACCAAAGAAATGAGACACTGAAGTGCTTAGGGACCGAAGAAATGAGACACTGAAGCGCTGAGAGTCGGAAGAAATGAGACACTGAAACACTGAGAGAACAAAGAAATGAGACACTGAAACACTGAGAGAACAAAGAAATGAGACACTGACGCACTGAGAGACCAAAGAAATGAGACACTGAAGAGCTGAGAGAAAAAAGAAATGAGACACTGAAGCGCCGAGAGACCAAATAAATGAGACACTGAAGAGCAGAGAGACCAAAGAAATGAGACACTGAAGAGCAGAGAGACCGAAGAAATGAGAAACTGAAGCGCTGAGAGACCAAAGAAATGAGACACTGACGCACTGAGAGACCAAAGAAATGAGACACTGAAGAGCAGAGAGACCAAAGAAATGAGATACTGAAGCGCTGAGAGACCAAAGAAATGAGACACTGAAGCGCTGAGAGACCAAAGAAATGAGACACTGAAGCGCTGAGAGACCAAAGAAATGAGACACTGAAGCGCTAAGAGACCAAAGAAATGAGACACTGAAGTCCTGAGAGACCAAAGAAATGAGACACTGAAGCGCTGAGAGACCAAAGAAATGAGACACTGAAGTGCTGAGAGGCCAAAAAAAATGAGACACTGAAGCGCTGAGAGACCAAAGAAATGAGACACTGAAGCACTGAGAGACCAAAGAAATGAGACACTGAAGTCCTGAGAGACCAAAGAAATGAGACACTGAAGCGCTGAGAGACCAAAGAAATGAGACACTGAAGCGCTGAGAGACCAAAGACATGAGACACTGAAGCAATGAGAGACCAAAGAAATGAGACACTGAAGCGCTGAGAGACCAAAGAAATGAGACACTGAAGCACTGAGAGACCAAAGAAATGAGACGCTGAAGCACTGAGAGACCAAAGAAATGAGACACTGAAGCACTGAGAGACCAAAGATATGAGACACTGAAGCGCTGAGAGACCAAACAAATGAGATACTGGAGCGCTGAGAGACCGAAGAAATGAGACACTGAAGCGCTGAAAGACCAAAGAAATGAGACACTGAAGCGCTGAGAGACCAAAGAAATGAGACACTGAAGCACTGAGAGACCGAAGCACAGAGAGACCAAAGAAATGAGACACTGATGCACTGGGAGACCGAAGAAATGAGACACTGAAGCGCCGAGAGACCAAAGAAATGAGACACTGAAATGCTGAGAGACCAAAGAAATGAGATTCTGAAGCGCTGAGAGACCGAAGAAATGAGACACTGAAGCGCTGACAGACCAAAGAAATGAGACACTGAAGCGCTGAGAGACCAAAGAAATGAGACACTGAAGCGCTGAGAGACCAAAGAAATGAGACACTGAAGCGCTGAGAGACCGAAGAAATGAGACACTGAAGCACTGAGAGACCAAAGAAATGAGAAACTGAAGCGCTGAGAGACCAAAGAAATGAGACACTGAAGCGCTGAGAGACCGAAGAAATGAAACACAGAAGCGCTGAGAGACCAAAGAAATGAGACACTGAAGCGCTGAGAAACCAAAGAAATGAGACACTGAAGCACTGAGAGACCAAAGAAATGAGACACTGAAGCGCTGAGAGACCAAAGAAATGAGACACTGAAGCGCTGAGAGACCGAAGAAATGAGACACTGAAGCGCTGAGAGAGCGAAGAAATGAGACACTGAAGCGCTGAGAGACCGAAGAAATGAGACACTGAAGCGCTGAGAGACCAAAGAAATGAGACACTGAAGCGCTGAGAGACCAAAGAAATGAGACACTGAAGCGCTGAGAGACCGAAGATATGAGACACTGAAGCGCTGAGAGAGCGAAGAAATGAGACACTGAAGCGCTGAGAGACCAAAGAAATGAGACACTGAAGCACTGAGAGACCAAAGAAATGAGACACCGAAGCACTGAGAGACCAAAGAAAGGAGACACTGAAGCGCTGAGAGACCAAAGAAATGAGACACTAACACGATGAGAGACCAAAGAAATGAGACACTGAAGCGCTGAGAGACCAAAGAAATGAGACACTGAAGCGCTGAGAGACCAAAGAAATGAGACACTGAAGCGCTGAGAGACCAAAGAAATGAGACACTGAAGCACTGAGAGACCAAAGAAATGAGACACTGAAGCGCTGAGAGACCGAAGTTATGAGACACTGAAGCGCTGAGAGACCAAAGAAATGAGACACTGAAGCACTGAGAGACCAAAGAAATGAGACACTGAAGCGCTGAGAGACCAAAGAAATGAGACACTGAAGCACTGAGAGACCAAAGAAATGAGACACTGAAGCGCTGAGAGACCGAAGAAATGAGACACTGAAGCGCTGAGAGACCAAAGAAATGAGACACTGAAGCGCTGAGAGACCAAAGAAATGAGACACCGAAGCACTGAGAGACCAAAGAAAGGAGACACTGAAGCGCTGAGAGACCAAAGAAATGAGACACTAACGCGATGAGAAACAAAAGAAATGAGACACTGAAGCGCAGAGAGACCGAAGTTATGAGACACTGAAGCGCTGAGAGACCAAAGAAATGAGACACTGAAGTGCTGAGAGACAAAAGAAATGAGACACTGAAGCGCTGAGAGACCAAAGAAATGAGACACTGAAGCGCTGAGAGACCAAAGAAATGAGACACTGAAGCGCTGAGAGACCAAAGAAATGAGACACTGAAGCGCTGAGAGACCAAAGAAATGAGACACTGAAGCGCTGAGAGACCAAAGAAATGAGACACTGAAGCGCTGAGAGACCAAAGAAATGAGACACTGAAGCACTGAGAGACCAAAGAAATGAGACACTGAAGCGCTGAGAGACCGAAGAAATGAGACACTGAAGCGCTGAGAGACCAAAGAAATGAGACACTGAAGCGCTGAGAGACCAAAGAAATGAGACACTGAAGCGCTGAGAGACCAAAGAAATGAGACACTGAAGCGCTGAGAGACCAAAGAAATGAGACACTGAAGCGCTGAGAGACCAAAGAAATGAGACACTGAAGCACTGAGAGACCAAAGAAATGAGACACTGAAGCGCTGAGAGACCAAAGAAATGAGACACTGAAGCGCTGAGACACCAAAGAAATGAGACGCTGAATCACTGAGAGACCAAAGAAATGAGACACTGAAGCGCTGAGAGACCAAAGAAATGAGACACTGAAACGCTGAGAGACCAAAGAAATGAGAGACCGAAGAACTGAGAGACCAAAAAAATGAGAGACCGAAGCGCTGAGAGACCAAAGAAATGAGACACTGAAGCGCTGAGAGACCAAAGAAATGAGACACTGAAGCGCTGAGAGACCAAAGAAATGAGACACTGAAGCACTGAGGGACCGAAGAAATGAGACACTGAAGCGCTGAGAGACCGAAGAAATGAGACACTGAAACGCTGAGAGACCAAAGAAATGAGACACTGAAGCGCTGAGAGACCAAAGAAATGAGACACTGAAGCAATGAGAGACCGAAGAAAGGAGACACTGAAGCGCTGAGAGACCAAAGAAATGAGACACTGAAGCACTGAGAGACCAAAGAAATGAGACACTGAAGCGCTGAGAGAGCGAAGAAATGAGACACTGAAGCAATGAGAGACCGAAGAAATGAGACACTGAAGCGCTGAGAGACCGAAGAAATGAGACACTGAAGCGCTGAGAGACCAAAGAAATGAGACACTGAAGCGCTGAGAGACCAAAGAAATGAGACACTGAAGCGCTGAGAGACCAAAGAAATGAGACACTGAAGCGCTGAGAGACCAAAGAAATGAGACACTGAAGCGCTGAGAGACCAAAGAAATGAGACACTGAAGCGCTGAGAGACCAAAGAAATGAAACTCTGAAGCACCGAGAGACCGAAGCAATGAGAGACCAAAGAAATGAGACACTGAAGCACTGAGAGACCAAAGAAATGAGACACTGAAGCACTGAGAGACCAAAGAAATGAGACACTGAAGCGCTGAGATACCAAAGAAATGAGACACTGAAGCGCTGAGAGACCAAAGAAATGAGACACTGAAGCGCTGAGAGACCGAAGAAATGAGACACTGAAGCGCTGAGAGACCAAAGAAATGAGACACTGAAGCGCTGAGAGACCAAAGAAATGAGACACTGAAGCGCTGAGAGACCAAAGAAATGAGACACTGAAGCGCTGAGAGACCAAAGAAATGAGACACTGAAGCGCTGAGAGACCAAAGAATTGAGACACTGTAGCGCTGAGAGACCAAAGAAATGAGACACTGAAGCGCTGAGAGACCAAAGAAATGAGACACTGAAGCACTGAGAGACCAAAGAAATGAGACACTGAAGCGCTGAGAGACCAAAGAAATGAGACACTGAAGCGCTGAGAGACCGAAGAAATGAGACACTGAAGCGCTGAGAGAACAAATAAATGAGACACTGAAGCGATGAGATACCAAAGAAATGAGACACTGAAGCACTCAGAGACCAAAGAAATGAGACACTGAAGCGCTGAGAGACCAAAGAAATGAGACACTGAAGCGCTGAGAGACCAAAGAAATGAGACACTGACGCGCTGAGAGACCAAAGAAATGAGACACTGAAGCGTTGAGAGACCAAAGAAATGAGACACTGAAGCGCTGAGAGACCAAAGAAATGAGACACTGAAGCGCCGAGACACCGAAGAAATGAGACACTGAAGCGCTGAGACACCAAAGAAATGAGACACTGAAGCGCTGAGAGACCAAAGAAATGAGACACTGAAGCACTGAGAGACCAAAGAAATGAGACACTGAAGCACTGAGAGACCGAAGAAATGAGACACTGAAGCGCTGAGAGACCGAAGAAATGAGACACTGAAGCGCTGAGAGACCAAAGAAATGAGACACTGAAGCGCTGAGAGACCAAAGAAATGAGTCACTGAAGCGCTGAGAGACCGAAGAAATGAGACACTGAAGTGCTGAGAGACCAAAGAAATGAGACACTGAAGCGCTGAGAGACCAAAGAAATGAGACTCTGAAGCACCGAGAGACCGAAGCACTAAAAGACCAAAGAAATGAGACACTGAAGCACTGAGAGACCAAAGAAATGAGACACTGAAGCGCTGAGAGACCAAAGAAATGAGACACTGAAACGCTGAGAGAGCGAAGAAATGAGACACTGAAGCGCTGAGAGACCAAAGAAATGAGACACTGAAGCGCTGAGAGACCAAAGAAATGAGACACTGAAGCGCTGAGAGACCAAAGAATTGAGACACTGAAGCGCTGAGAGACCGAAGAAATGAGACACTGAAGCGCCGAGAGACCAAAGATATGAGACACTGAAGCACTGAGAGACCAAAGAAATGAGACACTGAAGCACTGAGAGACCAAAGAAATGAGACACTGAAGCGCTGAGAGACCGAAGAAATGAGACACTGAAGTGCTGAGAGACCAAAGAAATGAGACACTGAAGCGCTGAGAGACCAAAGAAATGAGACACTGAAGCGCTGAGATACCAAAGAAATGAGACACTGAAGCGCTGAGAGACCAAAGAAATGAGACACTGAAGCGCTGAGAGACCAAAGAAATGAGACACTGAAGCACTGAGAGACCGAAGAAATGAGACACTGAAGCACTGAGGGACCAAAGAAATGAGACACTGAAGCGCTGAGAGACCAAAGAAATGAGACACTGAAGCGCTGAGAGACCAAAGAAATGAGACACTGACGCGCTGAGAGACCGAAGAAATGAGACACTGAAGCGCTGAGAGACCAAAGAAATGAGACACTGAAGCGCTGAGAGACCAAAGAAATGAGACACTGAAGCGCTGAGAGACCGAAGAAATGAGACACTGAAGCGCTGAGACACCAAAGAAATGAAACACTGAAGCACTGAGAGACCAAAGAAATGAGACACTGAAGCGCTGAGAGACCAAAAAAATGAGACACTGAAGCGCTGAGAGACCAAAGAAATGAGACACTGAAGCGCTGAGACACCAAAAAAATGAGACACTGAAGCGCTGAGAGACCAAAGAAATGAGACACTGAAGCACTCAGAGACCAAAGAAATGAGACACTGAAGCGCTGACAGACCAAAGAAATGAGACACTGAAGCGCTGAGAGACCAAAGAAATGAGACACTGAAGCGCTGAGAGACCAAAGAAATGAGACACTGAAGCGTTGAGAGACCAAAGAAATGAGAGACCGAAGAACTGAGAGACCAATGAAATGAGACACTGAAGCGCTGAGAGACCGAAGAAATGAGACACTGAAGCGCTGAGACACCAAAGAAATGAGACACTGAAGTGCTGAGAGACCAAAGAAATGAGACACTGAAGCACTGAGAGACCAAAGAAATGAGACACTGAAGCACTGAGAGACCGAAGAAATGAGACACTGAAGCGCTGAGAGACCGAAGAAATGAGACACTGAAGCGCTGAGAGACCAAAGAAATGAGACACTGAAGCGCTGAGAGACCGAAGAAATGAGACACTGAAGCGCTGAGAGACCGAAGAAATGAGACACTGAAGCGCTGAGAGACCGAAGAAATGAGACACTGAAGCGCTGAGAGACCGAAGAAATGAGACACTGAAGCGCTGAGAGACCGAAGAAATGAGACACTGAAGCGCTGAGAGACCAAAGAAATTAGACACTGAAGCACTGAGAGACCAAAGAAATGAGACACTGAAGCACTCAGAGACCAAAGAAATGAGACACTGAAGCGCTGAGAGACCGAAGAAATGAGACACTGAAGCGCTGAGAGACCAAAGACATGAGACACTGAAGCGCTGAGAGACCAAAGAAATGAGACACTGAAGCGCTGAGATACCAAAGAAATGAGACACTGAAGCGCTGAGAGACCAAAGAAATGAGACACTGAAGCGCTGAGAGACCAAAGAAATGAGACACTGAAGCGCTGAGAGACCGAAGAAATGAGACACTGAAGCACTGAGAGACCAAAGAAATGAGACACTGAAGCGCTGAGAGACCAAAGAAATGAAACACTGAATGAGACACTGACGCGCTGAGAGACCAAAGAAATGAGACACTGAAGCGCTGAGAGACCAAAGAAATGAGACACTGAAGCGCTGAGAGACCAAAGAAATGAGACACTGAAGCGCTGAGAGACCGAAGAAATGAGACACTGAAGCGCTGAGACACCAAAGAAATGAGACACTGAAGCACTGAGAGACCAAAGAAATGAGACACTGAAGCGCTGAGAGACCAAAGATATGAGACACTGAAGCACTGAGAGACCAAAGAAATGAGACACTGAAGCACTGAGAGACCAAAGAAATGAGACACTGAAGCGCTGAGAGACCAAAGAAATGAGACACTGAAGCGCTGAGAGACCAAAGAAATGAGACACTGAAGCACTGAGAGACCGAAGAAATGAGACACTGAAGCGCTGAGACACCAAAGAAATGAGACACTGAAGCACCGAGAGACCAAAGAAATGAGACACTGAAGCGCTGAGAGACCAAAGAAATGAGACACTGAAGCACTGAGAGACCAAAGAAATGAGACACTGAAGCACTGAGAGACCAAAGAAATGAGACACTGAAGCGCTGAGAGACCAAAGAAATGAGACACTGAAGCACTAAGAGACCAAAGAAATGAGACACTGAAGCGCTGAGAGACCAAAGAAATGAGACACTGAAGCAATGAGAGACCAAAGAAATGAGACACTGACGCACTGAGAGACCAAAGAAATGAGACACTGAAGCGCTGAGAGACCAAAGAAATGAGACACTGGAGCGCTGAGAGACCGAAGAAATGAGACACTGAAGCGCTGAGACACCAAAGAAATGAGACACTGAAGTGCTGAGAGACCAAAGAAATGAGACACTGAAGCACTGAGAGACCAAAGAAATGAGACACTGAAGCGCTGAGAGACCAAAGAAATGAGACACTGAAGCACTCAGAGACCAAAGAAATGAGACACTGAAGCGCTGAGAGACCAAAGAAATGAGACACTGAAGCACTGAGAGACCAAAGAAATGAGACACTGAAGCACTGAGAGACCGAAGCACTTAGAGACCAAAGAAATGAGACACTGAAGCACTAAGAGACCGAAGAAATGAGACACTGAAGCGCTGAGAGACCGAAGAAATGAGACACTGAAGCGCTGATACACCAAAGAAATGAGACACTGAAGCGCTAAGAGACCAAAGAAATGAGACACTGAAGCACTGAGAGACCGAAGAAATGAGACACTGAAGCGCTGAGAGACCAAACAAATGAGACACTGAAGCGCTGAGAGACCGAAGAAATGAGACACTGAAGCGCTGAGAGACCAAAAAAATGAGACACTGAAGCGCTGAGAGACCAAAGAAATGAGACACTGAAGCACTGCGAGACCGAAGAACTGAGAGATCAAAGAAATGAGACACTGATGCACTGAGAGACCGAAGAAATGAGACACTGAAGCGCTGAGAGACCGAAGAAATGAGACACTGAAGCGCTGAAAGACCAAAGAAATGAGATACTGAAGCGCTGAGAGACCAAAGAAATGAGACACTGAAGCGCTGAGAGACCAAAGAAATGAGACACTGAAGCGCTGAGAGACCAAAGAAATGAGACACTGAAGCGCTAAGAGACCAAAGAAATGAGACACTGAAGTCCTGAGAGACCAAAGAAATGAGACACTGAAGCGCTGAGAGACCAAAGAAATGAGACACTGAAGTGCTGAGAGGCCAAAAAAATGAGACACTAAAGCGCTGAGAGACCGAAGAAATGAGACACTGAAGCACTGAGAGACCAAAGATATGAGACACTGAAGCGCTGAGAGACCGAAGAAATGAGACACTGAAGCGCTGAGAGACCAAAGAAATGAGACACTGAAGCGCTGAGAGACCAAAGACATGAGACACTGAAGCAATGAGAGACCAAAGAAATGAGACACTGAAGCGCTGAGAGACCAAAGAAATGAGACACTGAAGCACTGAGAGACCAAAGAAATGAGACGCTGAAGCACTGAGAGACCAAAGAAATGAGACACTGAAGCACTGAGAGACCAAAGAAATGAGACACTGAAGCGCTGAGAGACCAAACAAATGAGATACTGGAGCGCTGAGAGACCGAAGAAATGAGACACTGAAGCGCTGAAAGACCAAAGAAATGAGACACTGAAGCGCTGAGAGACCAAAGAAATGAGACACTGAAGCACTGAGAGACCGAAGCACAGAGAGACCAAAGAAATGAGACACTGATGCACTGGGAGACCGAAGAAATGAGACACTGAAGCGCCGAGAGACCAAAGAAATGAGACACTGAAATGCTGAGAGACCAAAGAAATGAGACTCTGAAGCGCTGAGAGACCGAAGAAATGAGACACTGAAGCACTGACAGACCAAAGAAATGAGACACTGAAGCGCTGAGAGACCAAAAAAATGAGACACTGAAGCGCTGAGAGACCAAAGAAATGAGACACTGAAGCGCTGAGAGACCGAAGAAATGAGACACTGAAGCACTTAGAGACCAAAGAAATGAGAAACTGAAGCGCTGAGAGACCAAAGAAATGAGACACTGAAGCGCTGAGAGACCGAAGAAATGAAACACAGAAGCGCTGAGAGACCAAAGAAATGAGACACTGAAGCGCTGAGAAACCAAAGAAATGAGACACTGAAGCACTGAGAGACCAAAGAAATGAGACACTGAAGCGCTGAGAGACCAAAGAAATGAGACACTGAAGCGCTGAGAGACCGAAGAAATGAGACACTGAAGCGCTGAGAGAGCGAAGAAATGAGACACTGAAGCGCTGAGAGAGCAAAGAAATGAGACACTGAAGCGCTGAGAGACCGAAGAAATGAGACACTGAAGCGCTGAGAGACCAAAGAAATGAGACACTGAAGCGCTGAGAGACCGAAGATATGAGACACTGAAGCGCTGAGAGACCGAAGAAATGAGACACTGAAGCGCTGAGAGACCAAAGAAATGAGACACTGAAGCACTGAGAGACCAAAGAAATGAGACACCGAAGCACTGAGAGACCAAAGAAAGGAGACACTGAAGCGCTGAGAGACCAAAGAAATGAGACACTAACACGATGAGAGACCAAAGAAATGAGACACTGAAGCGCTGAGAGACCAAAGAAATGAGACACTGAAGCGCTGAGAGACCAAAGAAATGAGACACTGAAGCGCTGAGAGACCAAAGAAATGAGACACTGAAGCACTGAGAGACCGAAGAAATGAGACACTAAAGCGCTGAGAGACCGAAGTTATGAGACACTGAAGCGCTGAGAGACCAAAGAAATGAGACACTGAAGCACTGAGAGACCAAAGAAATGAGACACTGAAGCGCTGAGAGACCAAAGAAATGAGACACTGAAGCACTGAGAGACCAAAGAAATGAGACACTGAAGCGCTGAGAGACCGAAGAAATGAGACACTGAAGCGCTGAGAGACCAAAGAAATGAGACACTGAAGCGCTGAGAGACCAAAGAAATGAGACACCGAAGCACTGAGAGACCAAAGAAAGGAGACACTGAAGCGCTGAGAGACCAAAGAAATGAGACACTAACGCGATGAGAAACAAAAGAAATGAGACACTGAAGCGCAGAGAGACCGAAGTTATGAGACACTGAAGCGCTGAGAGACCAAAGAAATGAGACACTGAAGTGCTGAGAGACAAAAGAAATGAGACACTGAAGCGCTGAGAGACCAAAGAAATGAGACACTGAAGCGCTGAGAGACCAAAGAAATGAGACACTGAAGCGCTGAGAGACCAAAGAAATGAGACACTGAAGCGCTGAGAGACCAAAGAAATGAGACACTGAAGCGCTGAGAGACCAAAGAAATGAGACACTGAAGCGCTGAGAGACCAAAGAAATGAGACACTGAAGCACTGAGAGACCAAAGAAATGAGACACTGAAGCGCTGAGAGACCGAAGAAATGAGACACTGAAGCGCTGAGAGACCAAAGAAATGAGACACTGAAGCGCTGAGAGACCAAAGAAATGAGACACTGAAGCGCTGAGAGACCAAAGAAATGAGACACTGAAGCACTGAGAGACCAAAGAAATGAGACACTGAAGCGCTGAGAGACCAAAGAAATGAGACACTGAAGCACTGAGAGACCAAAGAAATGAGACACTGAAGCGCTGAGAGACCAAAGAAATGAGACACTGAAGCGCTGAGACACCAAAGAAATGAGACGCTGAAGCACTGAGAGACCAAAGAAATGAGACACTGAAGCGCTGAGAGACCAAAGAAATGAGACACTGAAACGCTGAGAGACCAAAGAAATGAGAGACCGAAGAACTGAGAGACCAAAAAAATGAGAGACCGAAGCGCTGAGAGACCAAAGAAATGAGACACTGAAGCGCTGAGAGACCAAAGAAATGAGACACTGAAGCGCTGAGAGACCAAAGAAATGAGACACTGAAGCACTGAGGGACCGAAGAAATGAGACACTGAAGCGCCGAGAGACCGAAGAAATGAGACACTGAAACGCTGAGAGACCAAAGAAATGAGACACTGAAGCGCTGAGAGACCAAAGAAATGAGACACTGAAGCAATGAGAGACCGAAGAAAGGAGACACTGAAGCGCTGAGAGACCAAAGAAATGAGACACTGAAGCACTGAGAGACCAAAGAAATGAGACACTGAAGCGCTGAGAGAGCGAAGAAATGAGACACTGAAGCAATGAGAGACCGAAGAAATGAGACACTGAAGCGCTGAGAGACCGAAGAAATGAGACACTGAAGCGCTGAGAGACCAAAGAAATGAGACACTGAAGCGCTGAGAGACCAAAGAAATGAGACACTGAAGCGCTGAGAGACCAAAGAAATGAGACACTGAAGCGCTGAGAGACCAAAGAAATGAGACACTGAAGCGCTGAGAGACCAAAGAAATGAGACACTGAAGCACTGAGAGACCAAAGAAATGAAACTCTGAAGCACCGAGAGACCGAAGCAATGAGAGACCAAAGAAATGAGACACTGAAGCACTGAGAGACCAAAGAAATGAGACACTGAAGCACTGAGAGACCAAAGAAATGAGACACTGAAGCGCTGAGATACCAAAGAAATGAGACACTGAAGCGCTGAGAGACCAAAGAAATGAGACACTGAAGCGCTGAGAGACCGAAGAAATGAGACACTGAAGCGCTGAGAGACCAAAGAAATGAGACACTGAAGCGCTGAGAGACCAAAGAAATGAGACACTGAAGCGCTGAGAGACCAAAGAAATGAGACACTGAAGCGCTGAGAGACCAAAGAAATGAGACACTGAAGCGCTGAGAGACCAAAGAATTGAGACACTGTAGCGCTGAGAGACCAAAGAAATGAGACACTGAAGCGCTGAGAGACCAAAGAAATGAGACACTGAAGCACTGAGAGACCAAAGAAATGAGACACTGAAGCGCTGAGAGACCAAAGAAATGAGACACTGAAGCGCTGAGAGACCGAAGAAATGAGACACTGAAGCGCTGAGAGAACAAATAAATGAGACACTGAAGCGATGAGATACCAAAGAAATGAGACACTGAAGCACTCAGAGACCAAAGAAATGAGACACTGAAGCGCTGAGAGACCAAAGAAATGAGACACTGAAGCGCTGAGAGACCAAAGAAATGAGACACTGACGCGCTGAGAGACCAAAGAAATGAGACACTGAAGCGTTGAGAGACCAAAGAAATGAGACACTGAAGCGCTGAGAGACCAAAGAAATGAGACACTGAAGCGCCGAGACACCGAAGAAATGAGACACTGAAGCGCTGAGACACCAAAGAAATGAGACACTGAAGCGCTGAGAGACCAAAGAAATGAGTCACTGAAGCGCTGAGAGACCGAAGAAATGAGACACTGAAGTGCTGAGAGACCAAAGAAATGAGACACTGAAGCGCTGAGAGACCAAAGAAATGAGACTCTGAAGCACCGAGAGACCGAAGCACTAAAAGACCAAAGAAATGAGACACTGAAGCACTGAGAGACCAAAGAAATGAGACACTGAAACGCTGAGAGAGCGAAGAAATGAGACACTGAAGCGCTGAGAGACCAAAGAAATGAGACACTGAAGCGCTGAGAGACCAAAGAAATGAGACACTGAAGCGCTGAGAGACCAAAGAATTGAGACACTGAAGCGCTGAGAGACCGAAGAAATGAGACACTGAAGCGCCGAGAGACCAAAGAAATGAGACACTGAAGCACTGAGAGAGCGAAGAAATGAAACACTGAAGCACTGAGAGACCAAAGAAATGAGACACTGAAGCGCTGAGAGACCGAAGAAATGAGACACTGAAGTGCTGAGAGACCAAAGAAATGAGACACTGAAGCGCTGAGAGACCAAAGAAATGAGACACTGAAGCGCTGAGATACCAAAGAAATGAGACACTGAAGCGCTGAGAGACCAAAGAAATGAGACACTGAAGCGCTGAGAGACCAAAGAAATGAGACACTGAAGCACTGAGAGACCGAAGAAATGAGACACTGAAGCACTGAGGGACCAAAGAAATGAGACACTGAAGCGCTGAGAGACCAAAGAAATGAGACACTGAAGCGCTGAGAGACCAAAGAAATGAGACACTGACGCGCTGAGAGACCGAAGAAATGAGACACTGAAGCGCTGAGAGACCAAAGAAATGAGACACTGAAGCGCTGAGAGACCAAAGAAATGAGACACTGAAGCGCTGAGAGACTAAAGAAATGAGACACTGAAGCGCTGAGACACCAAAGAAATGAAACACTGAAGCACTGAGAGACCAAAGAAATGAGACACTGAAGCGCTGAGAGACCAAAAAAATGAGACACTGAAGCGCTGAGAGACCAAAGAAATGAGACACTGAAGCGCTGAGACACCAAAAAAATGAGACACTGAAGCGCTGAGAGACCAAAGAAATGAGACACTGAAGCACTCAGAGACCAAAGAAATGAGACACTGAAGCGCTGACAGACCAAAGAAATGAGACACTGAAGCGCTGAGAGACCAAAGAAATGAGACACTGAAGCGCTGAGAGACCAAAGAAATGAGACACTGAAGCGTTGAGAGACCAAAGAAATGAGAGACCGAAGAACTGAGAGACCAATGAAATGAGACACTGGAGCGCTGAGAGACCGAAGAAATGAGACACTGAAGCGCTGAGACACCAAAGAAATGAGACACTGAAGTGCTGAGAGACCAAAGAAATGAGACACTGAAGCACTGAGAGACCAAAGAAATGAGACACTGAAGCACTGAGAGACCAAAGAAATGAGACACTGAAGCGCTGAGAGACCAAAGAAATGAGACACTGAAGCGCTGAGAGACCAAAGAAATGAGACACTGAAGCGCTGAGAGACCAAAGAAATGAGACACTGAAGCGCTGAGAGACCAAAGAAATGAGACACTGAAGCGCTGAGAGACCAAAGACATGAGACACTGAAGCAATGAGAGAGCAAAGAAATGAGACACTGAAGCGCTGAGAGACCAAAGAAATGAGACACTGAAGCACTGAGAGACCAAAGAAATGAGACGCTGAAGCACTGAGAGACCAAAGAAATGAGACACTGAAGCACTGAGAGACCAAAGAAATGAGACACTGAAGCGCTGAGAGACCAAACAAATGAGATACTGGAGCGCTGAGAGACCGAAGAAATGAGACACTGAAGCGCTGAGAGACCAAAGAAATGAGACACTGAAGCGCTGAGAAACCGAAGAAATGAGACACTGAAGCGCTGAGAGACCGAAGAAATGAGACACTGAAGCGCTGAGAGACCGAAGAAATGAGACACTGAAGCGCTGAGAGACCGAAGAAATGAGACACTGAAGCGCTGAGAGACCGAAGAAATGAGACACTGAAGCGCTGAGAGACCAAAGAAATTAGACACTGAAGCACTGAGAGACCAAAGAAATGAGACACTGAAGCACTCAGAGACCAAAGAAATGAGACACTGAAGCGCTGAGAGACCGAAGAAATGAGACACTGAAGCGCTGAGAGACCAAAGACATGAGACACTGAAGCGCTGAGAGACCAAAGAAATGAGACACTGAAGCGCTGAGATACCAAAGAAATGAGACACTGAAGCGCTGAGAGACCAAAGAAATGAGACACTGAAGCGCTGAGAGACCAAAGAAATGAGACACTGAAGCGCTGAGAGACCGAAGAAATGAGACACTGAAGCACTGAGAGACCAAAGAAATGAGACACTGAAGCGCTGAGAGACCAAAGAAATGAAACACTGAATGAGACACTGACGCGCTGAGAGACCAAAGAAATGAGACACTGAAGCGCTGAGAGACCAAAGAAATGAGACACTGAAGCGCTGAGAGACCAAAGAAATGAGACACTGAAGCGCTGAGAGACCGAAGAAATGAGACATTGAAGCGCTGAGACACCAAAGAAATGAGACACTGAAGCACTGAGAGACCAAAGAAATGAGACACTGAAGCGCTGAGAGACCAAAGATATGAGACACTGAAGCACTGAGAGACCAAAGAAATGAGACACTGAAGCACTGAGAGACCAAAGAAATGAGACACTGAAGCGCTGAGAGACCAAAGAAATGAGACACTGAAGCGCTGAGAGACCAAAGAAATGAGACACTGAAGCGCTGAGAGACCGAAGAAATGAGACACTGAAGCGCTGAGACACCAAAGAAATGAGACACTGAAGCACCGAGAGACCAAAGAAATGAGACACTGAAGCGCTGAGAGACCAAAGAAATGAGACACTGAAGCACTGAGAGACCAAAGAAATGAGACACTGAAGCACTGAGAGACCAAAGAAATGAGACACTGAAGCGCTGAGAGACCAAAGAAATGAGACACTGAAGCACTAAGAGACCAAAGAAATGAGACACTGAAGCGCTGAGAGACCAAAGAAATGAGACACTGAAGCAATGAGAGACCAAAGAAATGAGACACTGACGCACTGAGAGACCAAAGAAATGAGACACTGAAGCGCTGAGAGACCAAAGAAATGAGACACTGGAGCGCTGAGAGACCGAAGAAATGAGACACTGAAGCGCTGAGACACCAAAGAAATGAGACACTGAAGTGCTGAGAGACCAAAGAAATGAGACACTGAAGCACTGAGAGACCAAAGAAATGAGACACTGAAGCGCTGAGAGACCAAAGAAATGAGACACTGAAGCACTCAGAGACCAAAGAAATGAGACACTGAAGCGCTGAGAGACCAAAGAAATGAGACACTGAAGCACTGAGAGACCAAAGAAATGAGACACTGAAGCACTGAGAGACCGAAGCACTTAGAGACCAAAGAAATGAGACACTGAAGCACTAAGAGACCGAAGAAATGAGACACTGAAGCGCTGAGAGACCGAAGAAATGAGACACTGAAGCGCTGATACACCAAAGAAATGAGACACTGAAGCGCTAAGAGACCAAAGAAATGAGACACTGAAGCACTGAGAGACCGAAGAAATGAGACACTGAAGCGCTGAGAGACCAAACAAATGAGACACTGAAGCGCTGAGAGACCGAAGAAATGAGACACTGAAGCGCTGAGAGACCAAAAAAATGAGACACTGAAGCGCTGAGAGACCAAAGAAATGAGACACTGAAGCACTGCGAGACCGAAGAACTGAGAGATCAAAGAAATGAGACACTGATGCACTGAGAGACCGAAGAAATGAGACACTGAAGCGCTGAGAGACCGAAGAAATGAGACACTGAAGCGCTGAGAGACCAAAGAAATGAGACACTGAAGCGCTGAGAGACCAAAGAAATGAGACACTAAAGCACTGAGAGACCAAAGAAATGAGACACTGATTCACGGAGAGACCGAAGAAATGAGACACTGAAGCGCTGAGAGACCGAAGAAATGAGACACTGAAGCGCTGAGAGACCAAAGAAATGAGACTCTGAAGCGCTGAGAGACCGAAGAAATAAGACATTGAAGCGCTGAGAGACCAAAGAAATGAGACTGAAGCGCTGAGAGACCAAAGAAATGAGACACTGAAGCGCTGAGAGACCAAAGAAATGAGACACTGAAGCGCTGAGAGACCAAAGGAATGAGACACTGAAGCACTGAGAGACCAAAGAAATGAGACACTGAAGCGCTGAGAGACCAAAGAAATGAGACACTGAAGCGCTGAGAGACCAAAGCAATGAGACACTGAAGCACTGAGAGACCAAAGAAATGAGACACTGAAGCACTGAGAGACCGAAGAAATGAGACACTGAAGCGCTGAGAGAACAAAGAAATGAGACACTGAAGCGCTGAGAGACCGAAGAAATGAGACACTGAAGCGCTGAGAGACCGAAGAAATGAGACACTGAAGCGCTGAGAGACCAAAGAAATGAGACACTGAAGCACTGAGAGACCAAAGAAATGAGTCACTGAAGCGCTGAGAGACCAAAGAAATGAGACACTGAAGCGCTGAGAGACCGAAGAAATGAGACACTGAAGCGCAGAGAGACCAAAGAAATGAGACTCTGAAGCGCTGAGAGACCAAGGAAATGAGACACTGAAGCGCTGAGAGACCGAAGAAATGAGACACTGAAGCGCTGAGAGACCAAAGAAATGAGACACTGAAGCGCTGAGAGACCAAAGAAATGAGACACCGAATCACTGAGAGACCAAAGAAATGAGACACTAAAGCGATGAGAGACCAAAGAAATGAGACACTGAAGCGCTGAGAGACCGAAGTTATGAGACACTGAAGAGCTGAGAGACCAAAGAAATGAGACACGGAAATGCTGAGAGACCAAAGAAATGAGACACTGAAGCGCTGAGAGACCAAAGAAATGAGACACAGAAGCACTGAGAGACCAAAGAATCGAGACACTGAAGCACTGAGAGACCAAAGAAATGAGACACTGAAGCGCTGAGAGACCAAAGAAATGAGACACTGAAGCACTGAGAGACCGAAGAAATGAGAAACTGAAGCGCTGAGAGAACAAAGAAATGAGACACTGAAGCGCTGAGAGACCGAAGAAAGGAGACACTGAAGCACTGAGAGACCGAAGAAATGAGACACTGAAGCGCTGAGAGACCAAACAAATGAGACACTGGAGCGCTGAGAGACCGAAGAAATGAGACACTGAAGCGCTGAGAGACCAAAGAAATGAGACACGGAAATGCTGAGAGACCAAAGAAATGAGACACTGAAGCGCTGAGAGACCAAAGAAATGAGACACAGAAGCACTGAGAGACCAAAGAATCGAGACACTGAAGCACTGAGAGACCAAAGAAATGAGACACTGAAGCGCTGAGAGACCAAAGAAATGAGACACTGAAGCACTGAGAGACCGAAGAAATGAGAAACTGAAGCGCTGAGAGAACAAAGAAATGAGACACTGAAGCGCTGAGAGACCGAAGAAAGGAGACACTGAAGCACTGAGAGACCGAAGAAATGAGACACTGAAGCGCTGAGAGACCAAAGAAATGAGACACTGAAGCGCTGAGAGACCAAAGAAATGAGACACTGAAACACTGAGAGACCGAAGCACTGAGAGACCAAAGAAATGAGACACTGATGCACTGAGAGACCGAAGAAATGAGACACTGAAGCGCTGAGAGACCGAAGAAATGAGACACTGAAGCGCTGAGAGACCAAAGAAATGAGACTCTGAAGCGCTGAGAGACCGAAGAAATGAGACACTGAAGCGCTGACAGACCAAAGAAATGAGACACTGAAGCGCTGAGAGACCAAAGAAATGAGACACTGAAGCGCTGAGAGACCAAAGAAATGAAACACTGAAGCGCTGAGAGACCAAAGGAATGAGACACTGAAGCACTGAGAGACCAAAGAAATGAGACACTGAAGCGCTGAGAGACCAAAGAAATGAGACACTTAAGCACTGAGAGACCAAAGAAATGAGACACTGAAGCGCTGAGAGACCAAAGAAATGAGACACTGAAGCACTGAGAGACCAAAGAAATGAGACACTGAAGCACTGAGAGACCAAAGAAATGAGACACTGAAGCGCTGAGAACAAAGAAATGAGACACTGAAGCGCTGAGAGACCAAAGAAATGAGACACTGAAGCGCTGAGAGACCGAAGAAATTAGACACTGAAGCGCTGAGAGACCAAAGAAATGACACACTGAAGCACTGAGAGACCAAAGAAATGAGTCACTGAAGCGTTGAGAGACCAAAGAAATGAGACACTGAAGCGCTGAGAGACCGAAGAAATGAGACACTGAAGCGCTGAGAGACCAAAGAAATGAGACACTGAAGCGCTGAGAGACCTAGGAAATGAGACACTGAAGCGCTGAGAGACCGAAGAAATGAGACACTGAAGCGCTGAGAGACCAAAGAAATGAGACACTGAAGTGCTGAGACACCAAAGAAATGAGACACCGAAGCACTGAGAGACCAAAGAAATGAGACACTAAAGCGATGAGAGACCAAACAAATGAGACACTGAAGCGCTGAGAGACCGAAGTTATGAGACACTGAAGCGCTGAGAGACCAAAGAAATGAGACACTGAAATGCTGAGAGACCAAAGAAATGAGACACTGAAGCACTTAGAGACCGAAGCACTGAGAGACCAAAGAAATGAGACACTGATGCACTGAGAGACCAAAGAAATGAGACACTGAAGCACTGAGAGACCAAAGAAATGAGACACTGAAGCGCTGAGAGACCAAAGAAATGAGACACTGAAGCACTGAGAGACTAAAGAAATGAGACACTGAAGCGCTGAGAGACCAAAGAAATGAGACACTGAAGCGCTGAGAGACCAAAGAAATGAGACACTGAAGCACTGAGAGACCAAAGAAATGAGACACTGAAGCACTGAGAGACCGAAGAAATGAGACACTGAAGCGCTGAGAGAACAAAGAAATGAGACACTGAAGCGCTGAGAGACCGAAGAAATGAGACACTGAAGCGCTGAGAGACCGAAGAAATGAGACACTGAAGCGCTGAGAGACCAAAGAAATGAGACACTGAAGCACTGAGAGACCAAAGAAATGAGTCACTGAAGCGCTGAGAGACCAAAGAAATGAGACACTGAAGCGCTGAGAGACCGAAGAAATGAGACACTGAAGCGCTGAGAAACCAAAGAAATGAGACACTGAAGCGCTGAGAGACCGAAGAAATGAGACACTGAAGCGCTGAGAGACCGAAGAAATGAGACACTGAAGCGCTGAGAGACCAAAGAAATGAGACACTGAAGCGCTGAGAGACCAAAGAAATGAGACACCGAAGCACTGAGAGACCAAAGAAATGAGACACTAAAGCGCTGAGAGACCAAAGAAATGAGACACTGAAGCGCTGAGAGACCGAAGTTATGAGACACTGAAGAGCTGAGAGACCAAAGAAATGAGACACTGAAATGCTGAGAGACCAAAGAAATGAGACACTGAAGCGCTGAGAGATCAAAGAAATGAGACACAGAAGCACTGAGAGACCAAAGAATTGAGACACTGAAGCACTGAGAGACCAAAGAAATGAGACACTGAAGCGCTGAGAGACCAAAGAAATGAGACACTGAAGCACTGAGAGACCGAAGAAATGAGAAACTGAAGCGCTGAGAGAACAAAGAAATGAGACACTGAAGCGCTGAGAGACCGAAGAAATGAGACACTGAAGCACTGAAGACCGAAGAAATGAGACACTGAAGCGCTGAGAGACCAAACAAATGAGACACTGGAGCGCTGAGAGACCGAAGAAATGAGACACTGAAGCACTGAGAGACCAAAGAAATGAGACACTGAAGCGCTTAGAGACCAAAGAAATGAGACACTGAAGCACTGAGAGACCGAAGCACTAAGAGACCAAAGAAATGAGACACTGATGCACTGAGAGACCGAAGAAATGAGACACTGAAGCGCTGAGAGACCGAAGAAATGAGACACTGAAGCGCTAAGAGACCAAAGAAATGAGACACTGAAGCGCTGAGAGACCAAAGAAATGAGACACTGAAGCACTGAGAGACCGAAGCACTGAGAGACCAAAGAAATGAGACACTGATGCACTGAGAGACCGAAGAAATGAGACACTGAAGCGCTGAGAGACCGAAGTAATGAGACACTGAAGCGCTGAGAGACCGAAGAAATGAGACACTGAAGCGCTGAGAGACCAAAGAAATGAGACACTGAAGCACTGAGAGACCAAAGAAATGAGACACTGAAGCACTGAGAGACCAAAGAAATGAGACACTGAAGCGCTGAGAGACCAAAGAAATGAGACACTGAAGCGCTGAGAGACCAAAAAAATGAGACACTGAAGCGCAGAGAGACCAAAGAAATGAGACACTGAAGCACTGAGAGACCAAAGAAATTAGTCACTGAAGCGCTGAGAGACCAAAGAAATGAGACACTGAAGCGCTGAGAGACCAAAGAAATGAGACACTGAAGCGCTGAGAGAACAAAGAAATGAGACACTGAAATGCTGAGAGACCAAAGAAATGAGACGCTGAAGCGTTGAGAGACCAAAAAAATGAGACACTGAAGTGCTGAGAGACCAAAGAAATGAGACACTGAAGCACTGAGAGACCGAAGCACTGAGAGACCAAAGAAATGAGACACTGAAGCGCTGATTGACTAAAGAAATGAGACACTGAAGCACTGAGAGACCGAAGCACTGAGAGACCCAAGAAATGAGACACTGAAGCACTGAGAGACCAAAGAAATGAGACACTGAAGTGCTGAGAGACCAAAGAAATGAGACACTGAAGCGCTGAGAGACCAAAGAAATGAGACACTGAAGCACTGAGAGACCAAAGAAATGAGACACTGAAGCGTTGAGAGACCAAAGAAATGAGACACTGAAGCACCCTAGAGACCGAAGCACTGACAAACCAAAGAAATGAGACACTGATGCACTGAGAGACCGAAGAAATGAGACACTGAAGCGCTGAGAGACCGAAGAAATGAGACACTGAAGCGCTGAGAGACCAAAGAAATGAGACTCTGAAGCGCTGAGAGACCGAAGAAATGAGACACTGAAGCGCTGAGATACCAAAGAAATGAGACACTGAAGCGCTGAGAGACCAAAGAAATGAGACACTGAAGCGCTGAGAGACCAAAGAAATGAAACACTGAAGCGCTGAGAGACCAAAGGAATGAGACACTGAAGCACTGAGAGACCAAAGAAATGAGACACTGAAGCGCTGAGAGACCAAAGAAATGAGACACTGAAGCACTGAGAGACTAAAGAAATGAGACACTGAAGCGCTGAGAGACCAAAGAAATGAGACACTGAAGATCTGAGAGACCACAGAAATGAGACACTGAAGCACTGAGAGACCAAAGAAATGAGACACTAAAGCACTGAGAGACCGAAGAAATGAGACACTGAAGCGCTGAGAGAACAAAGAAATGAGACACTGAAGCGCTGAGAGACCGAAGAAATGAGACACTGAAGCGCTGAGAGACCGAAGAAATGAGACACTGAAGCGCTGAGAGACCAAAGAAATGAGACACTGAAGCACTGAGAGACCAAAGAAATGAGTCACTGAAGCGCTGAGAGACCAAAGAAATGAGACACTGAAGCGCTGAGAGACCGAAGAAATGAGACACTGAAGCGCTGAGAGACCAAAGAAATGAGACACTGAAGCGCTGAGAGACCGAAGAAATGAGACACTGAAGCGCTGAGAGACCGAAGAAATGAGACACTGAAGCGCTGAGAGACCAAAGAAATGAGACACTGAAGCGCTGAGAGACCAAAGAAATGAGACACCGAAGCACTGAGAGACCAAAGAAATGAGACACTAAAGCGCTGAGAGACCAAAGAAATGAGACACTGAAGCGCTGAGAGACCGAAGTTATGAGACACTGAAGAGCTGAGAGACCAAAGAAATGAGACACTGAAATGCTGAGAGACCAAAGAAATGAGACACTGAAGCGCTGAGAGACCAAAGAAATGAGACACAGAAGCACTGAGAGACCAAAGAATTGAGACACTGAAGCACTGAGAGACCAAAGAAATGAGACACTGAAGCGCTGAGAGACCAAAGAAATGAGACACTGAAGCACTGAGAGACCGAAGAAATGAGAAACTGAAGCGCTGAGAGAACAAAGAAATGAGACACTGAAGCGCTGAGAGACCGAAGAAATGAGACACTGAAGCACTGAAGACCGAAGAAATGAGACACTGAAGCGCTGAGAGACCAAACAAATGAGACACTGGAGCGCTGAGAGACCAAAGAAATGAGACACTGAAGCACTGAGAGACCAAAGAAATGAGACACTGAAGCGCTTAGAGACAGAAGAAATGAGACACTGAAGCACTGAGAGACCGAAGCACTAAGAGACCAAAGAAATGAGACACTGATGCACTGAGAGACCGAAGAAATGAGACACTGAAGCGCTGAGAGACCGAAGAAATGAGACACTGAAGCGCTGAGAGACCAAAGAAATGAGACACTGAAGCGCTGAGAGACCAAAGAAATGAGACACTGAAGCACTGAGAGACCGAAGCACTGAGAGACCAAAGAAATGAGACACTGATGCACTGAGAGACCGAAGAAATGAGACACTGAAGCGCTGAGAGACCGAAGAAATGAGACACTGAAGCGCTGAGAGACCAAAGAAATGAGACACTGAAGCGCTGAGAGACCAAAGAAATGAGACACTGACGCGCCGAGAGACCAAAGAAATGAGACACTGAAGCGCTGAGAGACCAAAGAAATGAGACACTGAAGCACTGAGAGACCAAAGAAATGAGACACTGAAGCACTGAGAGACCAAAGAAATGAGACACTGAAGCGCTGAGAGACCAAAGAAATGAGACACTGAAGCGCTGAGAGACCAAAAAAATGAGACACTGAAGCGCAGAGAGACCAAAGAAATGAGACACTGAAGCACTGAGAGACCAAAGAAATGAGTCACTGAAGCGCTGAGAGACCAAAGAAATGAGACACTGAAGCGCTGAGAGACCAAAGAAATGAGATACTGAAGCGCTGAGAGACCAAAGAAATGAGACACTGAAATGCTGAGAGACCAAAGAAATGAGACGCTGAAGCGTTGAGAGACCAAAAAAATGAGACACTGAAGTGCTGAGAGACCAAAGAAATGAGACACTGAAGCACTGAGAGACCGAAGCACTGAGAGACCAAAGAAATGAGACACTGAAGCGCTGATTGACTAAAGAAATGAGACACTGAAGCACTGAGAGACCGAAGCACTGAGAGACCCAAGAAATGAGACACTGAAGCACTGAGAGACCAAAGAAATGAGACACTGAAGTGCTGAGAGACCAAAGAAATGAGACACTGAAGCGCTGAGAGACCAAAGAAATGAGACACTGAAGCACTGAGAGACCGAAGCACTGAGAGACCAAAGAAATGAGACACTGAAGCGTTGAGAGACCAAAGAAATGAGACACTGAAGCGCTGAGAGACCAAAGAAATGAGACACTGAAGCACTGAGAGACCAACGATATGAGACACTGAAGCACTGAGAGACCAAAGAAATGAGACACTGAAGCACTGAGAGACCAATGAAATGAGACACTGAAGCGCTGAGAGACCAAAGAAATGAGACACTGAAGCGCTGAGAGACCAAAGAAATGAGACACTGAAGCACTGAGAGACCAAAGAAATGAGTCACTGAAGCGCTGAGAGACCGAAGAAATGAGACACTGAAGCGCTGAGAGACCGAAGAAATGAGACACTGAAGCGCTGAGAGACCAAAGAAATGAGACACTGAAGCGCTGAGAGACCAAAGAAATGAGACACCGAAGCACTGAGAGACCAAAGAAATGAGACACTGAAGCGCTGAGAGACCGAAGTTATGAGACACTGAAGAGCTAAGAGACTAAAGAAATGAGACACTGAAATGCTGAGAGACCAAAGAAATGAGACACTGAAGCGCTGAGAGACCAAAGAAATGAGACACAGAAGCACTGAGAGACCAAAGAATTGAGACACTGAAGCACTGAGAGACCAAAGAAATGAGACACTGAAGCGCTGAGAGACCAAAGAAATGAGACACTGAAGCACTGAGAGACCGAAGAAATGAGAAACTGAAGCGCTGAGAGAACAAAGAAATGAGTCACTGAAGCGCTGAGAGACCGAAGAAATGAGACACTGAAGCGCTGAGAGACCAAACAAATGAGACACTGGAGCGCTG
Organism: Penaeus vannamei; assembly: GCF_042767895.1. Taxonomy (NCBI): domain Eukaryota; kingdom Metazoa; phylum Arthropoda; class Malacostraca; order Decapoda; family Penaeidae; genus Penaeus; species Penaeus vannamei. Next base: position 20,584,876 of record NC_091578.1, on the reverse strand, counting down.
AGAGACCGAAGAAATGAGACACTGAAGCACTGAGAGACCAAAGAAATGAGACACTGAAGCGCTTAGAGACCAAAGCAATGAGACACTGAAGCACTGAGAGACCGAAGCACTGAGAGACCAAAGAAATGAGACACTGATGCACTGAGAGACCGAAGAAATGAGACACTGAAGCGCTGAGAGACCGAAGAAATGAGACACTGAAGCGCTGAGAGACCAAAGAAATGAGACACTGAAGTGCTGAGAGACCAAAGAAATGAGACACTGAAGCACTGAGAGACCGAAGCACTGAGAGACCAAAGAAATGAGACACTGATGTACTGAGAGACCGAAGAAATGAGACACTTAAGCGCTGAGAGACCGAAGAAATGAGACACTGAAGCGCTGAGAGACCAAAGAAATGAGACTCTGAAGCGCTGAGAGACCGAAGAAATGAGACACTGAAGCGCTGAGAGACCAAAGAAATGAGACACTGAAGCGCTGAGAGACTAAAGAAATGAGACACTGAAGCGCTGAGAGACCAAAGAAATGAAACACTGAAGCGCTGAGAGACCAAAGGAATGAGACACTGAAGCACTGAGAGACCAAAGAAATGAGACACTGAAGCGCTGAGAGACCAAAGAAATGAGACACTGAAGCACTGAGAGACCAAAGAAATGAGACACTGAAGCGCTGAGAGACCAAAGAAATGAGACACTGAAGCACTGAGAGACCAAAGAAATGAGACACTGAAGCACTGAGAGACCGAAGAAATGAGACACTGAAGCGCTGAGAACAAAGAAATGAGACACTGAAGCGCTGAGAGACCGAAGAAATGAGACACTGAAGCGTTGAGAGACCAAAAAAATGAGACACTGAAGTGCTGAGAGACCAAAGAAATGAGACACTGAAGCACTGAGAGACCGAAGCACTGAGAGACCAAAGAAATGAGACACTGAAGCGCTGATTGACTAAAGAAATGAGACACTGAAGCACTGAGAGACCGAAGCACTGAGAGACCCAAGAAATGAGACACTGAAGCACTGAGAGACCAAAGAAATGAGACACTGAAGTGCTGAGAGACCAAAGAAATGAGACACTGAAGCGCTGAGAGACCAAAGAAATGAGACACTGAAGCACTGAGAGACCGAAGCACTGAGAGACCAAAGAAATGAGACACTGAAGCGTTGAGAGACCAAAGAAATGAGACACTGAAGCGCTGAGAGACCAAAGAAATGAGACACTGAAGCACTGAGAGACCAACGATATGAGACACTGAAGCACTGAGAGACCAAAGAAATGAGACACTGAAGCACTGAGAGACCAATGAAATGAGACACTGAAGCGCTGAGAGACCAAAGAAATGAGACACTGAAGCGCTGAGAGACCAAAGAAATGAGACACTGAAGCACTGAGAGACCAAAGAAATGAGTCACTGAAGCGCTGACAGACCGAAGAAATGAGACACTGAAGTGCTGAGAGACCGAGGAAATGAGACACTGAAGCGCTGAGAGACCAAAGAAATGAGACACTGAAGCGCTGAGAGACCGAAGAAATGAGACACTGAAGCGCTGAGAGACCGAAGAAATGAGACACTGAAGCGCTGAGAGACCAAAAAAATGAGACACTGAAGCGCTGAGAGACCAAAGAAATGAGACACCGAAGCACTGAGAGACCAAAGAAATGAAACACTGAAGCGCTGAGAGACCGAAGTTATGAGACACTGAAGAGCTAAGAGACTAAAGAAATGAGACACTGAAGCGCTGAGAGACCAAAGAAATGAGACACAGAAGCACTGAGAGACCAAAGAATTGAGACACTGAAGCACTGAGAGACCAAAGAAATGAGACACTGAAGCGCTGAGAGACCAAAGAAATGAGACACTGAAGCACTGAGAGACCGAAGAAATGAGAAACTGAAGCGCTGAGAGACCAAAGAAATGAGACACTGAAGCGCTGAGAGACCGAAGAAATGAGACACTGAAGCACTGAAGACCGAAGAAATGAGACACTGAAGCGCTGAGAGACCAAACAAATGAGACACTGGAGCGCTGAGAGACCGAAGAAATGAGACACTGAAGCACTGAGAGACCAAAGAAATGAGACACTGAAGCGCTTAGAGACCAAAGCAATGAGACACTGAAGCACTGAGAGACCGAAGCACTGAGAGACCAAAGAAATGAGACACTGATGCACTGAGAGACCGAAGAAATGAGACACTGAAGCGCTGAGAGACCGAAGAAATGAGACACTGAAATGCTGAGAGACCAAAGAAATGAGACACTGAAGTGCTGAGAGACCAAAGAAATGAGACACTGAAGCACTGAGAGACCGAAGCACTGAGAGACCAAAGAAATGAGACACTGATGTACTGAGAGACCGAAGAAATGAGACACTGAAGCGCTGAGAGACCGAAGAAATGAGACACTGAAGCGCTGAGAGACCAAAGAAATGAGACTCTGAAGCGCTGAGAGACCAAAGAAATGAGACACTGAAGCGCTGACAGACCAAAGAAATGAGACACTGAAGCGCTGAGAGACTAAAGAAATGAGACACTGAAGCGCTGAGAGACCAAAGAAATGAGACACTGAAGCGCTGACAGACCAAAGAAATGAGACACTGAAGCGCTGAGAGACCAAAGAAATGAAACGCTGAAGCGCTGAGAGACCAAAGGAATGAGACACTGAAGCACTGAGAGACCAAAGAAATGAGACACTGAAGCGCTGAGAGACCAAAGAAATGAGACACTGAAGCACTGAGAGACCAAAGAAATGAGACACTGAAGCGCTGAGAGACTAAAGAAATGAGACACTGAAGCACTGAGAGACCAAAGAAATGAGACACTGAAGCACTGAGAGACCGAAGAAATGAGACACTGAAGCGCTGAGAACAAAGAAATGAGACACTGAAGCGCTGAGAGACCGAAGAAATGAGACACTGAAGCGCTGAGAGACCGAAGAAATGAGACACTGAAGCGCTGAGAGACCAAAGAAATGAGACACTGAAGCGCTGAGAGACCAAAGAAATGAGTCACTGAAGCGCTGAGAGACCAAAGAAATGAGACACTGAAGCGCTGAGAGACCGAAAAAATGAGACACTGAAGCGCTGAGAGACCAAAGAAATGAGACACTGAAGCGCTGAGAGACCGAAGAAATGAGACACTGAAGCGCTGAGAGACCGAAGAAATGAGACACTGAAGCGCTGAGAGACCAAAGAAATGAGACACTGAAGTGCTGAGAGACCAAAGAAATGAGACACCGAAGCACTGAGAGACCAAAGAAATGAAACACTAAAGCGATGAGAGACCAAAGAAATGAGACACTGAAGCGCTGAGAGACCGAAGTTATGAGACACTGAAGCGCTGAGAGACCAAAGAAATGAGACACTGAAATGCTGAGAGACCAAAAAAATGAGACACTGAAGCGCTGAGAGACCAAAGAAATGAGACACAGAAGCACTGAGAGACCAAAGAATCGAGACACTGAAGCATTGAGAGACCAAAGAAATGAGACACTGAAGCGCTGAGAGACCAAAGAAATGAGACACTGAAGTACTGAGAGACCGAAGAAATGAGACACTGAAGCGCTGAGAGAACAAAGAAATGAGACACTGAAGCGCTGAAAGACCGAAGAAATGAGACACTGAAGCGCTAAGAGACCGAAGAAATGAGACACTGAAGAGCTGAGAGACCGAATTTAAGAGACACTTAAGCGCTGAGAGACCGAAGAAATGAGACACTGAAGTGCTGAGAGACCAAAGAAATGAGACACTGAAGCACTGAGAGACCAAAGAAATGAGACACTGAAGCGCTGAGAGACCAAAGAAATGAGACACTGAAGCGCTGAGAGACCAAAGAAATGAGACACTGAAGTGCTGAGAGACCAAAGAAATGAGACACTGAAGCACTGAGAGACCAAAGAAATGAGACACTGAAGCACTGAGAGACCAAAGAAATGTGACACTGAAGCACTGAGAGACCAAAGAAATGAGACACTGAAGTTCTGAGAGACCAAAGAAATGAGACACTGAAGCGCTGAGAGACCAAAAAAAATGAGACACTGAAGCACTGAGAAACCAAAGAAATGAGACACTGAAGCGCTGAGAGACCAAAGAAATGAGACACTGAAGCGCTGAGACACCGAAGAAATGAGAGACCGAAGCGCTGAGAAACCAAAGAAATGAGACACTGAAGCGCTGAGAGACCAAAGAAATGAGACACTGACGCGCTGAGAGGCCAAAGAAATGAGACACTGAAGCGCTGAGAGACCAAAGAAATGAGACACTGAAGCAATGAGAGACCAAAGAAATTAGACACTGAAGCACTGAGAGACCAAAGAAATGAGACACTGAAGCGCTGAGAGACCAAAGAAATGAGACAATGAAGCGCTGAGAGACCAAAAAAATGAGACACTGAAGCGCAGAGAGACCAAAGAAATGAGACACTGAAGCACTGAGAGACCAAAGAAATGAGTCACTGAAGCGCGTAGAGACCAAAGAAATGAGACACTGAAGCGCTGAGAGACCAAAGAAATGAGACACTGAAGCGCTGAGAGACCAAAGAAATGAGACACTGAAGCGCTGAGAGACCAAAGAAATGAGACGCTGAAGCGTTGAGAGACCAAATAAATGAGACACTGAAGTGCTGAGAGACCAAAGAAATGAGACACTGAAGCACTGAGAGACCGAAGCACTGAGAGACCAAAGAAATGAGACACTGAAGCGCTGATTGACTAAAGAAATGAGACACTGAAGCACTGAGAGACCGAAGCACTGAGAGACCCAAGAAATGAGACACTGAAGCACTGAGAGACCAAAGAAATGAGACACTGAAGTGCTGAGAGACCAAAGAAATGAGACACTGAAACGCTGAGAGACCAAAGAAATGAGACACTGAAGCACTGAGAGACCGAAGCACATAGAGACCAAAGAAATGAGACACTGAAGCGCTGAGAGACCAAAGAAATGAGACACTGAAGCGCTGAGAGACCAAAGAAATGAGACACTGAAGCACTGAGAGACCAAAGAAATGAGACACTGAAGCACTGAGAGACGAAAGAAATGAGACACTGAAGCACTGAGAGACCAAAGAAATGAGACACTGAAGCTCTGAGAGACCAAAGAAATGAGACACTGAAGCGCTGAGAGACCAAAGAAATGAGACACTGAAGCACTGAGAGACCAAAGAAATGAGACACTGAAGCGCTGAGAGACCAAAGAAATGAGACACTGAAGCGCTGAGAGACCGAAGAAATGAGACACTGAAGCGCTGAGAGACCAAAGAAATGAGACACTGAAGCGCTGGGAGACCAAAGAAATGAGACATTGAAGCGCTGAGAGACCAAAGAAATGAGACACTGAAGCGCTGAGAGACCAAAGAAATGAGACACTGAAGCGCTGAGAGACCAAAGAACTGAGACACTGAAGCGCTGAGAGCCCAAAGAAATGAGACACTGAAGCGCTGAGAGACCAAAGAAATGAGAC
>NC_091578.1:20561920-20564420 GCF_042767895.1 Penaeus vannamei | reverse complement strand
CATTATGTGGATTATTAAAGAGGTAGCAAAAGGCGTAGATCAAAGGGTAAATAGACAGACTATTAGCATACATTTATATGTGCGAATAAATCAAGAAATTAGTTGCAAACAAAGACGTGGATGCATTCAAAGAAAAGCAAGCTACACTGTCAAAACATCACACCACATTGTCACCACACCACAATACACTGTAACTACAGCAATCATCACACCGCACTGTGCCTACAATACAGTGACAAAACCGCACAGTCATAACACCACACAGTCACCAACCACAGTCATCACTACACTACACCATCTTCACCAGTCACTTCACCTCACCATACAGTCAACATAGCAACGCAATCATCGTTCATCCACCTGCACCACCAACAAACCACTCCTTCATCACACTACAGGCCTTTTCATCACACCACTACTACACCACGCTCCCTCATCTCTGATCTACACTATTACCATATTGTTACTTCAAACTTACCACACCACACAAAAACTATACCACATCACACCCACACCATACCTAGCCATAATCACACCATATCCTTATCTACTACACATCACATCCCCATTACACCAGATCTTTACCACACACCCTCGTCACCACACTACCTCACCACCACACCTTCACTACACCACCACAAAATCAGAAGACACGCGTCACCACACCACCTCAGTCCCACTCCTCATCCCATAGTCACCACACTTTCACTACATCACCACAACACCGGACGATGCGCATCACCACAGCACCTCATCACCACACAACCTTATCACCAAAATGCCTTATCACCACACCAGTCCACTTCATAACCGCCTCATCATCACACCATTTTCACAGTCACCACACGTTCACCACAACACCAGAAGACGTACATCACTATCACAAAATCACCACACCTTCACCACATTACCACAGTACCAGAACACGCACATCACTATCACCCCCTCACCACCTCATCACAGTCACCACATCACCACCTCATCACATAGTCACCACACCTTCACCACATCACCACCTAATCACACAGTCACCACACCTTCACCATGTCACCATTACCACCCCATCACAGTCACCACACCTTCACCACATCATCACACAGTCACCATACCTTCACCACGTCACCATTACCACCTCATCACAGTCACCACACCTTCACCACACCATCACACAGTCACCATACTTTCACCACGTCACCATCACCACCTCATCACAGTCACCATTACCACCTCATCACAGTCACCACACCATCCCCACATCATCACACAGTCACCATACTTTCACCACGTCACCATCACCACCTCATCACAGTCACCACACCTTCCCCACATCATCACCACCTCATCACAGTCACCACACCTTCACCACATCACCTCATTACAATTACCACACCACCATCTCATCACACCTTCACCACATCACCATCACCACCTCATCACAGTCACCACATCTTCACCACGTCACCATCACCACCTCATCACACAGTCACCACGCCTTCACCACATCACCTCATTACAATTACCACACCACCATCTCATAACACCTTCACCACATCACCATCACCATCTCATCACAGTCACCACACCTTCACCACGTCACCATCACCACATCATCACACAGTCACCACACCTTCACCACATCACATAATCACAGTCACCACACCTTCACCACATCACATCATCACACAGTCACCACATCACATCATTACAGGCACCACACCTTCACGACATCACATCATCACACAGTCACCACACCTTCACGACATCACATCATCACACAGTCACCACACCTTCACTACATCACATCATCACAGTCACCACACCTTCACTACATCACATCATCACACAGTCACCACACCTTCACTACATCACATCATCACACAGTCACCACACCTTCGCCACATCACATCATCACACAGTCACCACACCTTCGCCACAGCCCCAGAATCTCACCGCGCGCAGTTCTCTTCCCCGAACAACTTTCCCTCTCTGACCAGCATAAAAATAGCACGATTTTTCCCAGGTTCTTGACGCTGTGACGGGGAAGTGGCGGAGGGCAGAGGGACGGAGGGTGATAAAGATGGAGACAGAGAAAGTAGGGAAAGAAGAAGAAAGAGGAGGGGGGATTTGTGAGAGGAAAGAGGTAGGTGAAAAAAGGGGAATATAGGAAAAGAGGGAGGTGAGATAGGGGTTGATAAAGATGCAGAACGAGGAAGTAGGAAAAGAAGGAGTAAGGAGAAAAAGAGGAGGGATTTGTAAGTGGGAAGAGGTAGATGAAAAGGAGGAATATAGGAAAGGAGGGAGGAGCCATAGGGGGTGATAAAGATGGAGAACGAGAAGGTAGTGAAAAATGGAGAAGAATATAGGGAGAGAGGAATTGTAGGCGATGAGTAAGAGAAAGGTGAAAATATGAAAGAAGACAGGACAGAGATAGAGGGCGATAATGATGGATAAAAAGAATTTAGGGAAAGAAAGAGAAGGAGAAAGGAAGGAAGAAAATGTA
>NC_091578.1:20549420-20556920 GCF_042767895.1 Penaeus vannamei | reverse complement strand
CTCTGCTTCTCCCGTTAATTTCTCTCCCTCCCAGACCCTCTTTCCCCTCTTCCTCCCCTTCCCTCTCTCATCTCCACCCCCCCCCCCCCCCTTTCCCCTCTTCCTCCCCATCCCACCTTCCATCTCATCCCTCTTTCCCCTCTTCCTCCCCTTCCACCCTCCAACTCACCCCCCTTTCCCCTCTCCCTCCTCCCCCCTTCCTCTTCTACCGCAATGACTATCGCACAAACAAGTTTCCGACAAGCTAGAATTACGACAAGCTGCAGTCCTATACAAGGGTCTCGTTCCCTCAAGCACAGCGTAGCGTGTTGGGCTCGTAGTGTGTTTTGTACAATTATGTAATAGCTATGTGGGTGTTGTGTGAGAGCGTTGATGGTCGCACGGCTTTAATGGAGCTTGAGATGCACTTCAACCCACTGTCGCCTCTTTCAGCTCCGGTATCAAATGTGTCGCCTTTTTTCGGTTCTTTGTTTCTGACTTTTGCTCGATTTTTTTCGTTATTTATTGCGTTTCCTTTTGTCTTTCTCTCCTACTTTTATTTCGTTCTCCTTCGTTTCTCTCTCTCTCTCTCTCTGTCTATCTATCTCATTCTCTTTCTTTCTGTTTGTCTGTCTCTTTCTCTCTCACTCTCTCTTTCCCTCTCACTCTCTCTCTCTTTTTTCTCTCTCACTCTCTTTTTTTTTCTCTCTCTCACTCTTCCTCTCTCTCTCTCTCTCTCTCTCTCTCTCTCTCTCTCTCTCTCTCTCTCTCTCTCTCTCTCTCTCTCTCTCTCTCTCTCTCTCTCTCTCTCTCTCTCTCCCTCTCTCTCTCTCAATACAAAAATTCATCCTTTCAATATGACTGAGCATCACCTATTCGTCCTAATCCAACTATTTCGAAACGAATTACACTTGAATATTAACAGCGTGGGAATTTACTCCCGGACGCTCAGTCAGTAATAGAATAGGAGCTTACACTGAGCATCTGTATAGCATTGACTGTTGAACAGACGTGTGTTTATATTGGACCTGTTGACGGCGGACCACGTATAGTCTTTGCGTTCTCAGACGTGGCGGATTCGATGTATTGTCTGTCGTTGACGTAATCGGGGAGGGAGGGGGGTAGTACAGTAATTCGTGAAAGCCTTAGGGTTGTCATTGGATTGTTTCGAAGGGATTGGTCGGTGTGGTTTGTGTTTCATTTGGCGCTTGGGCTGCTCGTGGATACTGTGCCTGCGGGGGGGCGGATAAAAAATGATGAACATATATATACGTATCAAAACATATGGGCATAGTACTCTTTGCCAGAATCGGACTGTGGCTAATCATGGTTTACATTCCAGAGAAGGTGGAAAGTACCCCACACCAAGCTACCTATATCTTGTATTGTGTAAGTTTGCCTTCACCCCCCCCCCCTACTCCTCTCTGAAATGTATCTCAGGTGAGCAAGCTCGTTACCGGTGTACTCAGGCAAGATAAAAACAACGAAATCAAAATAACAGACCTTTTGCAAGAGGTCAACCTTTACACAAGTTGTTGATTAGCCAACCCACAAGAGCAACGCCTGGAATCAAATCCTCTCCGATCTATTTGAACTCATCGAAAAGGCATTAGGAAATTCAGATAACAAAGTCCTTTGGGGAAGATCGCCATTGGCAACAGTATTTCATTCCTTTATATCCACCCGTCATCACCACCATTCCTACAACCACTCATCTAAGGTCAAAGGGATATCGCAGCTGTGTGGCAGTTTTCCATGGCGACAACACCTCGGGGAAATAAACCATGCTAAACAGTTCCAACCCTATAAAGTGCAAAACATGAAACAAGACATCAGACATAAGCCAATAATGCAATTGGATCAAAGCTCTGCGTGGAATGCACAATGACAATGCAACATTCCTTGCAACAGCGAGCAACACTTCGCTGTGTTTACCGTCTCTCGCCCCATCGTCATGATAACCTTACCTAAACCTAAGAAATACGTGTCTTCTTCAACACAAGGGCTGGAATCCATTTCACAAAGTATTCGTAGTTACCAATGACTTTATTACTCTTTTGCAAGATTTTTGCATCCTTTCTGTAAGCTCTAGAAACCCCACCCCTGATTCTGTGGGCGGCTCCCCCATCAAAGTAGAGCGGGATTTGCTTTTTCTATCGGCCGAAGGGGCGTTACATTTTATATCGTGTGTCTCTCTTTCTTGGAGAGGGAAGGGGTAATTTTCAATTTTTGGGCTGTGTTTATGGGGAAAGTAAGTTTTCATATTTTCCACGTCTTTTCAAAGATATCTAAGTAAGCTGATTCTTAGAGGAACGATAAGCTTGGTAAATACCTAACGTCCCATGGGAACGGCTGAGCGGCAGACTTTGATCGATGGTTCTTAACATTTTTGGACTCACGTACTCCTTAAGAATCTGTTGAAGGCTATGAACCCCTTTCCCCAGAAGTATTCACATAAACACAACTTTACATGCGTTGTGTATAATGTATTTTAGTCACTGAGATTTGATTACCTCATACAAAATATTGTTAAACTCTGAAGTAAGCAATCTGAAAAAAATAACGCACTCCTTATCATACAGAAAATAATATTAATACTTATGTGCTCCTCGCGGACCCCCTGAATTCCATCCAAAGACCCAGGTAAAGAACCCTGGACTTAGACACTCAACTGTCGACGAGTACCCAACCTCACACTAGAAGAACAGGCGACTAACAAATGTCATAAGAAAGTCTTTATGTGTTATGTTCGATGTATCTTTAACTGATTTTTTTTTTTTTTTTTCATTGAAATGAAGCAAAAATGACGTACGGTTATCTGTCACTAAATCTGCCATTCCGGTGTAGCATAACTAGTCACTTGCATTTTATTGTTTGATTATCTTTTAAGTATTTTTCTCTTCATGACTTTTTTAATCTCTGTACTGCTGTTTGAACTTTGCAATGACGCAGTCCATCCATTAGCTTTCCTAGAGCCGCTATTAATTGCACCATATAGATTATTATTATTATTATTTTTTTTTTTTATGTAAAAAGATTTCATATGCGTGCCGCGGCTCGGACGCGGAACGTGTCGATGAATGCGCCCTTTACATGAATTAATACCTGTGTATACTGACATGTTAAAGATTACGATAGCAGTAAAAAGGGGGGGGGGAAGGAGGCGGATACTCTAGACTTATCCTGTCATTTTCCTTTACCTTTTTTTCTTGATTTAAGAGGCTTTCCATGAAGCAAGAACATATTGGAAATCTGAAACATGATAATACTCTCTACAACAGAGATACAATATGGTTATATTGAAAACAAACACACCATCAGAATGTCATGGGTAAATATATGCCATTAGGAAGATAGCATAAATCAAATTTGATTGACAGATTAGAAAAATAAGTATGTGGATATTCACATCCACCTTCATTATACTTTTTTTAAGCTCTTGCGCAGTATTTTTTTTTCTTTTCTTTTCTTTTCATTCTTTCTTTCTTTCTCTTTTTTTTCTTTCTTTCTTTCTTTTTACTTAATGAAGAGGTCTGTTTGCTCAGGATGATCTGCCTTTTCTGCTTATGTACTTTCTTTCCTTATAAGTATGATGTTCACATTTTTTCTCTAAAACTCACTACTGGGCTAGTACATGTATGGAAATTGCTATTGAAGAACAACTTTTCTCTTTATCTCATACATGAGGTACCTTATACCCTTCACATCAGTAAAACATGCACATTTTTACCATTTAAAAGCACCATATGATTGACAGGCTACACTCAGTGTTGCAACTCCTATTTTTACCTACATGTTTGTTTGTTTGTCTTCTACCATACATATGTTTGTTTTTTTCGCTTTTCACTTTGATCTGTGGCTTTTTTTGACAGAACTCCATAAATCTAATCTTTTATGCTCAATTAATCTATTATGTCCTTTCACTAGGAAGTATGTTGAAGTATCGAGTGAAGAGAGACCGCTGACCATCAGAGCGTCAGACCTGTGCCAGACTTGTCTACCAACACGGAGCATCATACTTTTATCGTTAAGTAACCACTTCCAAGCTGTTGCTAAATTCGTTTCATATAGCGAGTCTTAGCCTGCTCACCATCGAGAGAAAAAGAGTTCTGAAGATAAGGAAAGTACTCCAGGATGCAGTTCCGAGAGTATTCCCCCCCCCCCCCCCCGAAAAAAAACAGATAGTAATGTCAGTCCATTATGAGATAAAGTGATCTGTTTTTTTTTTTTTTTTTTTTTTACGGAATTAGGGGTTTTCCAATTTTATCGAGTGGCAACTGGCCGCACTGTCTAATATCCCTAGTCATTTAACTGTACATGATGCAAGAACTGGAACTGTACTACAAAGTTCCTTGTATGAATATTGCGTCTCTAAAATAATAGTCACGATCATGTCGAGCACTAACCCATATCTGTTCAGGAGCTTACTATCATTATTCCTCACCCTTCATCAACCTTTGCAATCAGGGGACTCACGAAACACATATCCTAGACTCCTGGGACACATCAATTCCTCACACTAATGTTGACATATTCCCACGAAAGTGTACAAACTATCGTTATGGAAAATGGAAGACTTTAGGCGAGGCTAACGAACATTTCCCTGTTTCTGATTTTTTAAAAATCGAAACCCATGGAATATACATCTTTAAAGTACTGTCAACTCGCATTATATCAATGTTTTACCACTGTAAAACATTGATATAATAATGAATCAGCAGGATTCAAATATCAGTCAATGGTTTACGTCAACCAATCGAGTAAAGGGCGATAAAACAAAATAATACAAAAATGTCAAAAATATCACTAAGAATAATTATACGAGTACAAGTGTAAAAGCTGTGGTATTGATAACAGTGATAATAACACTGCTATGATAATGAGGATAGTAACAAAAATGCTAATGACAATAGTTTTGGTAATTTTAGTGAAGGTAATAACGAAGATGATAATAGGAATAATGATGCCGCTGTTAAGTAGGCCTATTTTGATAATAGTAACAATAACAAGAACAGGAATTGATCATATGATGGCAACAGCAAAACAACAATATTATCAATAATCTTGATATCACTAATAACAACAATAATAGTAATGATGATAAGGATCAAAATCAAATTACAGCAAAAACAATAGAAAAAAAGCTCTTGATCATTCAGTCCCGAGTTCACATTCGGTTGAAAAGAATCCTTTGGGAATTACCTTGTATAAAATTTTCAAGGGATCTGTCTCGCAGATAGTAATGATTTGTTTTTCATTGCAATAGAAAATGATCTCGACTGACACGAGTTTTGAAAACTTTTTTTTTTTTCTAATATTGCACTTTTGGTTCTTTACTTTGGTTTTGGCCAAAAATTTTAGCAAGCCTGTATACTGGTACTGAAAGTGCTGTAAAGTGTGGTGGGGGCCTGTCGAGCTTCTTTCCTGTTAGTTCAGGAGTAAGGCAAGGCTGTGTCCTTGCACCAACTCTTTTCAACACTTGCATGGACTGGATACTGGGCAGAGCTACTGTTCAAAGTCATTGTGGGGCAACGCTGGGCAATATCAAGGTTACAGACCTTGACTTTGCTGATGACGTTGCCATTCTATCTGAGTCTTTGGAAACCCTAGTGGCGGCTCTCGATGCATTTAGCAATTAAGCGAAGCCCTTGGGTCTAGAGGTCTCCTGGACCAAGACCAAGGTCCAGGAATTTGGGGACTTGTTAGGAGAACCTGTTCAGTCGGTACGTGCTTGCGGCGAGGACATTGAAGTCACAGAGAGCTTTACATACCTTGGTAGTGTAGTTCATAACTCTGGGCTGTCAGACCATGAAGTCAGCAGACGGATTGGCCTGGCAGCAGGGGTCATGAACTCTCTCAACAAGAGTATTTGGAGATGTCGGTACCTGTGCAGAAGGACCAAGCTACGGGTTTTCAAGGCCCTGATAATGCCAGTTTTGCTATACGGTAGCGAAACCTGGACATTGTCCTGTGCCTTGGAGGCTCGTCTTGAAGCCTTTTGCAATAGGTCCTTGCGCCAGATCATGGGGTACTGTTGGCGGGACCATGTGTCCAACCAACGGTTGCACCGTGAGACTGGCACAAGCCCTGTTATCTGCACAATCCGTGATCGCCAACTCAGGCTATACGGCCACCTGGCTCGCTTTCCTCAGGATGATCCTGCCTATCAGGTCGTCTCTATTCGAGACAACCCTGGGTGGAGGAGGCCTGTGGGACGACCGAGGAAGTCATGGCTTGGGCAGATCGATCAAACCTGCCGTGAAGAACTAGAGATGGGCCGAGTCTCTGCCTGGCGTCAAGCCATGAGGGATCCTCGTAGGTGGTAGCGAAGGGTGGATGCGGCTATGCGCCCCTGGCGGCGTCAGCTCCCATGATGATGATGATGATGGCCAAAGGGGGGGAGGGGCTGAATCCCTATGAATTATATACTAATATATTTCGACAACTAGGGTTACTGGGAACATTTCGGCCAGCAGTTATTACTTGTGTTCTGTATCATTTTAAGTTATATAATGGGGATAGCATATCTGAGGTCTGAATTCTATGTTATATTCCAAAGTCCTGTATTTTTAGAATAATGTACGGATTAGGCAAATACTGTTGAGTTTGCGGCGCCAAAAATCAAAAATAAATAAAGAGGTAGTTATGTGACTCGTCGTTTGCAAAAATATGTCGAGATAATCCTATTCTTAAGAAGGGTACAACAATCACAATCATCTCTCCAGAAGCATAGGTAAAGGGGGGAGGGGGTGGTAGGTCCCCCACTCTAGAAGAGAGGGGGGCGGAACCCAACTATTACCCCACCACTCCTCAACTTTCAAGGACAGTCCCTTTTAATGAACAACTGCAGGTCCTTAGCTACCCAGTTGTCGAGAACACTGACCTCTTGCAACTTGTGTGCAAAATTGAATAACCATTGTGTCAAGTATTATTTTGAAAAATTATATTTTACTGCAGAAAAACTACGAAAATCCAGGAATTTCCGTTGGCTTCGCCCCCTGGTATCCCTCCCCCCACTATTTTGGCAGCTACTTTGTGCCCAACATCAAAATACTTTTTTGTGAATTACTGTTCTTATTCATCAATGAATATTCATTCCCTTAGCATTCAAAATCTAATGAAAAAATCAGGCTCCATTACAAGTATCCGCACGATCCTATGACCAGTGATTCTCATTTACCTATGACTAGTCACCATAACTGTTATATCAAGTCTTCTGAATAAATATTTTGTTGCGAAATGGATATTAAAGGCTGTCATGCCAAATAATGATCCAGAACAATTTTGGAAACATACAGTCTTAAACCACACATTTTATATTTAGTTTCCTTGACTATATCCACAAACGCCCTGTAATATTGAGGGGAAAATTCTGATAAAAGAAGAAATTTCCCGCTTCTCCACCTGCGACATTCCTCATAATAGGCTTACTCTCATCGAGTTTAATAACGGATCGTTTGTTACGAATGTTCACAGGGAGTGCATAGATGAATATATAGTTTACCTACGAATGGACAAGTC
>NC_091578.1:20484420-20489420 GCF_042767895.1 Penaeus vannamei | reverse complement strand
AGGAAATTGCTGACAACGGGCATGTCTGCGGACGGCAATGCGCGTTTAAGTAAACAAATCAAAAAGTATTAGGGGGAAATGTGAAGGAATCTTTTCAATTTTGGAAGGAGGAGGAATGACTAGAATGGCAAATGAGCAGGATTTTTTTGAGGGAACTATCTGCTGAACGACACATACACGCACGCACGCACAGATATATGTGTGTGTGTGTGTGTGTGTGTGTATGTATACACACACAGATATATATATATGTATATATGTATGTATATATTTGTATATATATAGATATATAGATAGATAGATATATATATATAGATATATATATACGTATATTTATATATATATATATATATATATATATATATATATATATATATATATATATGTATGTATATTATATATATATATACATATATGCATATATATACATATATATATATATATATATATATATATATATATATATATATATATATATATATATATATATATATATATATATATATATATATATATATATATATATATATATATAGATATAAATATATGTATATATATATATATATATATATATATATATATATGTATATATTTATATATATATGTATATATTTTTATATATATATGTATATATATATGCAGATATATATGTGTGTGTGTATACAAATATTTGTTTGTGCTCTTAGAATATCTCTATTCCTGCCTTTCTTTTCCTAAACATGCGAAAATATCCCCAAGTCCACAGGAATCACAGAACGTCCCCAACTTCGCGAGCGCTTAAAGCCGATTTGATGCTTTCGCTGATTTCCTTTATTTCGAGATCATCCCCTTTCGGCGGGGCCTGCGTTGTTATCGAATCCCTTGCTATAGCGAGTCGTTTTCGTTATTGTTGGTGTTAGTGGTGATGACAATGGTGGCGATGGTGGTAATGATGGTAATGGTGATAAAGGTGGTGTTGGTGATGATAATGTTGGTGGTGGTTATAGTGGCAGTGATAGTGGCCCTGTGGAGGTAGCGTTGTTTATTCCATTTTCCTATTCACATATTCTCTTATCTTACATTTCTTCCTCACTTCTAATAGTGGAAAACACTGAAAAATATAATTCATAATCAAGTACAAAATATTACGCACATTGTGATATCCTAATAATCACAAAGACATAAACTATACCGTATGTATAAATCATCTAACACATATCCCAACTCACAGTATATCAAAAAAAGAATAACAAAAGTAGTTCCTCGGGTTGTGCAGGATTCAATATGCAGCAATTAGCTCACTAATGTTAACATATATTTGCCCATGTTGCATAAATGTCCAGGCATTTTCCCCTCGCACTTTTACATGGGAAGCACAACTAACTATAAGTCAAGTGTCTTCATTACGGCCCCAGTTAATAAAGGACGGTATGCCTCTTCCTTTTTCTCCTCCTCTCTCTCTTTTTAATCTTTTCTCTTCGGTCTTTCTGATTTTTAAAAAAATCTTCTTTGCTTTATCTATATCTATCTATCTATCTAATTCTCTCTCTCTCTCTCTCTCTCTATTTCTCTCTCTCTCTCTCTCTCTCTCTCTCTCTCTCTCTCTCTCTCTCTCTCTCTCTCTCTCTCTCTCTCTCTCTCTCTCACTCTCTCTCTCTCTCTCTCTCTCTCTATCTATCTATATATCTATCTATCTATCTATCTATCTATCTTACACACACATACACTTGTCTCTCTCTTTCTTCCTCCCCCCCAAGTCCCATAAGCCTTGTTTACCCTCTCATGTGTGCGAAAAAAAATCAAAACAAAAAATGACAGAGCCTAGTAAATACATGAGAAAAAACATTCTATCAATAACAGGGGCTACAGTAATAATGATAATTATAACAATGTTATTGATAATGATAAGGATAATAATGATAGTAATAATGATTTAAGAAACAATAATGATCATAATAATAGTGGTATTGGTAATGATGATGATAAAGATAATGATAATGATAAGATTTTTTTTCTAATTCTGAACATAGAACTATCAATAACAATGATTTTATAATGATAGCAATTATAGTGGTAAAAGTGATAATAACAACAGTAATCATAATTATGATCATCATTATCGGATTGATGTTATTCTTATTGTTTGTAAAGATAATGATTATAATCATAGTGACATGAGAATTACATTGATAACAACAACAATAATAACCCTACTACTAATAATAATGATAGGACACTGAAGATGATAATAATAGGAACAACAACAATATTAACAGTGACTCTAACACCACGCGCACGCCCCTCGCTTCGCCACCTCACCTGGAAGGAGGTAAATGTTGAGGAGCATCCACACGCCCCTCCACATGTTGATGTCGCCAACGAAGCAGATGGTGTGGTAGGCGTCCTCGACCACGATCTTGCCGACGCCCTTCCTCACGTGGCGGAGGTACGGGATCAGCACCAGCTGTGCGGCGAACACCAGCAGAGTCACCGTCATGCCCAACACCTGAGGAGGTGAGAGGGCAGCGGTTTTAGGTGAAGAGGAACGAGTGGAGATTCTCTCTCTCTCTCTCTCTCTCTCTCTCTCTCTCTCTCTCTCTCTCTCTCTCTCTCTCTCTCTCTCTCTCTCTCTCTCTCTCTCTCTCTCTCTCTCTCGTTCTCTCTCTCTCTCTCTCTCTCTCTCTCTCTCTCTCTCTCTCTCTCTCTCTCTCTCTCTCTCTCTCTCTCTCTCTCTCTCTCTCTCTCTCTCTCTTTCTCTCTCTCTTATTCTCTTTCCTAATTTCTCTCCCCCTCTCTCTTTCCTTGTGACTCTTTCTCTCTCTCTCTCTCTCTCTCTCTCTCTCTCTGTGTCTCTCTCTCTCTCTCTCTCTCTCTCTCTCTCTCTCTCTCTCTCTCTCTCTCTCTCTCTTTCATCGTAGATTGAAGCCTACTGTATCGTAACGGAAGTATCTACAAGTGCGAGTCCTAGGAATGCAAGTTTCTATGAACTGGGTTTCTTAATAACATGTAGTAGCATTGTAATACTATAATGATATTATAGTTGAAATAAAACAAAAGCAAGAGCAAAAACATACACATATACATAAACTATGTTTATTGAAAGTTCATAAAACAGTTTTAAAATCCTCTTGGGTTTCATCACAAGACCCGGAGATACAATCCAGGGGGATTTTGAAACGCTTGTCTGCCCTTTCAGTAATCCTCGTTTGTGTATTTATTTATTTTTTTCTTTTTGCAATAAAACTCCGATATTTGTAACGGCCCCTGCGTGTACAATTGGTTGATGTTCACGTGTGCATGATTCAGGCTTAACAAATTGAAAAGAAGGCAACTGGGGGGAGAACAAGAAGATACGCGAATTTGTATAATCATGTATCATTTTGTTTTTCCTTTCGTTGTTTTATTTACGGTTGACCAAACGTGCACACAGACGAAAACACACACACACACAGACACGGGCACACAAATACACACTCAAATAAACACCCAATACACATATATACATATCTAACACACTCAACACATACAACCACACACTCACACACAAACACACACTTCCAACAAACACACTCACAAACACACACACCCAACACAAACCCAGCCCCAGCCCTCCCACCCCCCACCCCCACACCCTTCCCCTCCCATCGCCCCACTCACCGACCCTTCCGCCTTACCATCGAGCCCATAGCCGAGTAGCGCGGCATGGTAGGGAAAAGCACAGCGTCCAGGAACACCCAGGCCCCGCGCCATACGAAGACAACCAGAGACCCGGTTACAACCACGGTGAACACGGTGTCGAGGAGGAAGTACCCGCAGCGCTCCCTCTGAGGGAAAGGAAACGGAACATGCGTTAGTTTGGAGGGCATTGGAGAGGTCATTATCAAGGTGGGAATAAAAGACGGTCATTCTGGTAATTATCAGTCATGTTGATAATCATCAGAATAATGATGGCCATAAGGATGATTTTGGTGGTAAGCAATGACCATGGTAGTAAAGGTAATCATAATGATATTAGTGATATAATGTCAATATTGTTGCTAATACTAAAGGCAATATTATTACCACTACTATTGATGATTAAGAGGATGTTGATAGTTTTAATTAACATATTGGTAATGAGAATACGAATAAAGATTACAATGATGATGATAAGCATCATCATAAATGAATATAATGAAAGTACTGATATAATCAATAATAACATTATCAATAATCATAACACAGAATCCTTATTATAATGATATGATTAAAAACATTATCATTATCACCATCATCATCATCATAAAAGTAATAACAATGACAGATGATAATTGCATAACATTGATTATGATGATATGATAATAATGATAATGATGGTAATGATAAATGTGATAATAATTATTGTTATTATTATATTCATTTCCATGTTTATGACAGTGATATGATAATCATGATTATAATAAAGATAATAGTATTGATGAGGATGTGAATGATGATAATATTAGTAATGGTAATAATAACAATAATGATAGTAATAAGGATAACAATAAGTAACAATGTAATAGCAAAAATGATGATTATTATAATAACAATAGTAACGATAATAAGTTTAATGGCAAGAGCAATGACAATAACATTAATGATGATAATAATGATAATGATAGTAATGATGATGATAATGGTAATTATAGTAACAACTACAGTGATAACGACTACAATGATAACGACAATAATAATGATAATTGTAAATTTAAAAAAGACAAAAATGATGAAGAAACAGAAAAAAAAATGATGAAGGAACAGAAAAAGCAGAAGAAGAATACAAATGCACAAATAATATATATAATGATAATGATGATAATTATTATCATGATAATGATAAATGAAAAGCGTAACTTGGTGATTGCTTTTCCTCCCCACAGTAATAATAAACTCATTGATGATGATAATATCAAGTGAAGAATTATCAAATTAAACGATATGAGGCTTACACAGTTAAAATCATCATGGTAATTTTGTCTCTTGGTTCCCGGAGATTAGAC
>NC_091578.1:20474420-20476920 GCF_042767895.1 Penaeus vannamei | reverse complement strand
ATGATTATGATATTAATAGTGACGATCATAGTTGTGTTAATTATAAAAAATATAGTAATTATAAGAATCATAACATTAATAGTTGTAATAATGATAGTTATCATTATAGTAAGTAATAATAACAATAGCAATGCTAATGATAATAGTAATAATGACAATAGTGGTAATGATAATAACTACACTACTATTAGTAATGATAATAATAATGATCTTGTTGATAACAATAGTGATAATGATTATAACAATAATGTTAATAACAATAATAATGATGATGATGATAACAATAGTGATGATAATAATTATGAAGATAATAATTATGAAGATAATAATATTAACAGTAATAATGATAATCGTAATAGCAATGATAATGAAATCAATAATAATAATAATAATAATGAGAAGAAGAAGAAATAGAAAGATAACAGTAATGATAATGATAACACTAATGATATTAATTGCAATAATAATTACAATAACAATCATTGATAATAATAATCATATTGCTAACGATAAGATTGACAAAATTAATAATAATGATGATGATGATGATGATAATATTAAAAATGGTAATGAGTATAATAATGATAGAAATAATAGTAATAATTATAGTGAAGATAATGATAATGATGAAGATAATGATAATAACAGTAATAGGAGTAATGATAATAGTAAAAACAATAAGAATAATGATAGCAGTCATAATAATAACAATAATCATTGTTATTAACGATAATGATTTTATAATTATCATTATTTTTATTATTAGTGTTACTATTATTCTTGTTTTTGTTATTGTTAACATTATTATCATCATCATTACTATTATTATCTTAATTATCAATATCATCATCAGCATTTTCAATGTTCTAATTTCCTTGATCCCCATGATTATCATTATTATCACTTTAATGACTATCGTCATTATCATTACATTTGATATCATTATTATCCTTTTTATTATCTAATTTGATATCATTATCATTCTCATTACTATTACATCTTAATACCATTATTATCATAGGAACGAGAATAATCAATATACGAATTTGATTAAAAGGTGCTCTGCGGCTACCCCCCCCCCTCCCCCTCATACCTCCACCTCATGTTGCATTGCTCGTGTTGAAAACTGCTCGTTGCTCGTGCACTTTTGGACAGTTTTAGCTTGCACTTTGCTCTCGTAAATTCCTTCGGCCGAGAGATGAAAAGAGATGTCTAAGTCATTTTGATTACATTTTTTCCTCTTTTGTCTTTTTTGTCATTGTCCCCAATCTCTCTCCTGGGAACTGCGGACAGATCCTAATGCAATGTGTATATGTATTATGTACGTGTGTGTATGGGTATGTTTGTGTGTGTGTGTAAGTATACATGCATACATAAGTATATATATGTGTACTTGTTTATATATACACAAACACACAAATCACATGTATATACATACATGTGTGTGTATTTAAAAATTATATATATATATATATATATATATATATATATATATATATATATATATATATATATATATATATACATAGATATATATGTGTGTGTGTGTGTGTGTGTGTGTGTGTGTGTGTGTGTGTGTGTGTGTGTGTGTGTGTGTGTGTGTGTGTGTGTGTGTGTGTATGTATGTATGTATGTATGTATATGTATATATATTTATATATATATATATATATATATATATATATATATATATATAACACACACACACACACACACACACACACACACACACACACACACACACACACACACACACACACACACGCACACACATATATATATACGCACACACACACATATACGTGTGTGTGTGTGTGTGTACTCGTATCTCGAGCTGAGCTGTTCTAATTAAAAGGCTGGAATTAACCTTCGTGGAAGGTGCACAGAGTGGAGGCACATGAGTTGCCATCACCTGAAGACGGAAGAGAACTGAAGGCCTTTTTAGTGGAATCCGGGAAGCTCAAGGCGTTGGACTTTTCTCAACACAACCAATCAGACGTCACTTTTTCAAAGACTCTGATTGGTTGGTGAGTGCGCTGCCAGGCGTAAGAAAGAATAAGGGCAGCCATAAACAGATGAGAGAGAGAGGGAGAGGGAGAATGAAAACCACATTTGTTGATGAAGTAAACTGTGTTACACGGTTCCAGGCACTAATCCACCCTAGGATGTAGTGGAAGGGATCCGCCTGCCAGAACGCCTGTAGATCCAGCAAAGGACTAAGAGCTCGTCAGAGCAGGTACCAGTCGCCCTGAGAAGCTGTAAAAGGGCGCTGCTTGCCTGGACCCAGTCAAACTCCAGAAATTCGTATCCGCCGCCCTAAGAGATTGTAAATAGCGCCATCTGCCCCAGCGCCTGTAGATCCAGACTAGGTTACGAGGACGTCTTAGAACGACTGTCACTGTCACCGTGTCGAGATCTCCCCCTCGACCCGCTAAGCACTGTTCCCAGTCACACGTATTACATCTTTATTTGTTTGAACTCTTCAACAATAAAGAGTCAA
>NC_091578.1:20454775-20462275 GCF_042767895.1 Penaeus vannamei | reverse complement strand
ATCGGAGAGGCGGTCGTACAGGGTACACCCGCACGCCAGTGCGGTCCATCGGAAGGCGGGTGCGCATGGGGAGCGCGCCCGCACGCCAGTGCGGAACATCGGAAGGCGGGTGCGCATGGGGAGCGCGGACGCACGCCAGTGCGGAACATCGGAAGGCGGGTGTGCATGGGGAGCGCGCCCGCACGCCAGTGCGGTCCATCGAAAGGCGGGTGCGTCAGAGGACGCGCCCGCACGCCAGTGCGGAACATCGAAAGGCGGGTGCGCATGGGAAGCGCGCCCGCACGCCAGTGCGGTCCATCGGAAGGCGGGTGCGCATGGGAAGCGCGCCCGCACGCCAGTGCGGTCCATCGGAAGGCGGGTGCGCATGGGGAGCGCGCCCGCACGCCAGTGCGTAACATCAGAAGGCGGGTGCGCATGTGGAGCGCGCCCGCACGCCAGTGCGGAAGATCAGCTGGAGCCGTTATCAGCATGGCACCATCATCTGTGAAAGGAGAGCTGGCGAACGAATCGCCTTAGACCAAAAGGGGTGGAACCCTCTGGAGCCCTCGAAGCGTCGTCGTCCGTGTCTGCGGACACAAGAGTGTATTAGACATACTGGGTTTATTCTTTGGGCCTAACACACACTGCATTATGAAGTGCATAAGTAACACACGACCATTGATTGTATTAATGCGAAGCCGACTATCTGGCTGCGCTGATCCGATCCAGTTGAGGATCTGGCTTAAAATCAATGAATTAGTGGGCGTCGAGGGAGGCAAGGTCTCCGTATGTATAATTACCGCTTTCTCAGGCGATCTGTAAAGGGTGTCAACAGAGCTTACCCCAATAAAAGACCTCCTTGGAAGTCATGGGCTCGGTCCTGACAGCTCTGCATGGACATTGCTCTGAGAAGCTGGGAGAGGAACCTCGACGGTAAAATATTAAGAAAACAAACATCTTAAAATCATCATAAAACTAAGAAAAAAAACAAACTTAAAGTTAAGAACATATGCACAACATGCAAATCAAAAGAACAAAACGAAGTGGGAAACACATGATTAAGAGGGTGAAACTCAAAATCTTTCGGCACAAACATAAAGGTTTACATAATAATAACAGAAAAAAATACAAAGTACTAAAATAACCAAAACCTGGTGTTACACAAAACTACATAGGAAAGCAAGAGAAGATTAAGAGGACGATAGGAAAGGGAGCTATTTACAGGAATACTCCGTAGAAAAGTTAAATTCCTACAGGTCTTTACAGAGAACCACCTCTACGTTCCCGTCATGGGGAAAGAGCGTAGACCGACCTCAGCTCCGGGTCACTGTCGATCGGGGTTTGAAAACAAGCCATAGCTTGGCCAAACTCAGAAAAAATAGTAGCTGTACAGGGTTTCTGCAGACGTTCAGGACGAAAGCGCGACCCTGCCAGAAACGAAGGCAGAAGGCGAGAAAACCCGCGTATATCAAGGGCGGTTGTGAATACGAAAGGACAGGATCATTCCGCAGGACAGAAGCTGGCTGCTGGGCCCTGCTGCCGTCCATCTGGAGATGATCTGAAAAGTAGAAATAGTTCAGAACAAAATAAGTAGAAGAAACAGGGCGACTGAACATTAGAAGGGGGAAGATGGGATTAGTAATGTGTCGTCGGGTTGACTACCGTCAAGGGTATTCCCCACTCCACGGGCTGGATGAAGGGAAGGCTCTGAAAAAGAACAGGCTGCAAGCGTGTTAGGACCCAAGTCATACAGGGTTATGTTACAGGACGGACTGGTAATCAACAGAGGGCAGCATGCATCCTGCTGGGGCTCTGAAAAAAGAAAGATAATGGTAAGCGGAAGAAAAGGAAAAGTGTCTTGCTCCCTACTCGTCCCAGTCAGACCCAGGGTCCCATGGTTCATCGTCTACCCCCTCCGATGACGGGGCCGAGGATTCCGAATCCAAGAGGTCATCAGCACCGGGATCTTGTAAAGGTCCCATGTCCGATTCCGGGTCCGGAGGGGCTGTGCCGTCCAAACGGGGAAAGTCGTCCGGAGGGACGAATTCCGCAGTGACCCGAAATGCCTTAAATTTATTTGGTTGCAAAGTGACTTCCTGCCCATCTGAATTCGGTCTCCTCACCACCACGGCCACGGGCCCGAGCTTTTTCAAGACCCGGACTGGCCCTAACCATCGGGGACCCAGGGGTCTGGTTCCGTGACTGGGGTGCAGGATAACGCTGCGATGCACAAAGACCAGATCCCCTTCGTTATACTCCCGCGGTCGAGCCCGCCGCCTTCGATCGTGATCGGCGGTCCAACGCTCACGAGCCTTTCGGGCGGCCTCACCAGCGGCCACCCGAGCTGCTCGGAGTTTTGATCTTAATGAGGGCAAGGCCCCTTCGGCATAGATTACGTGGTTTGATCCCACGAGCGGAAAATGACTGTCCCGACCTGTGAGAAGGTACAAAGGGACGTCGTTTACGCTCCGGTGTATGGAGGAATTGATGGCAAACCTCACATACGGTAATAGATCGTCCCAACAATCAGGATCATCCATTTGGAGCGTGCTCAGGGCGTCCTTGACCACCCGATTCACCCTCTCCACCATACCGTTGGCTTGCGGATGGTAGACTGTAGTGAAGAGCGACTTCACCTGGAGGTGATGACAGATGTCAGAAAGGAGACGATTGCGAAATTCAAGGCCGTTATCTGATAACAGGGTCCGCGGAGGACCGTACCGAGTAACGAATTCCGCAAGAAACATGTCTGCTACGGTTTGGGCGTCCTTCGATGCTAACGGGAACAGCTCGACAAACCGGGTAAGATGGTCAATCAGCACAAGGACGTACTTGTTTCCACGCGCCGAAGGGGTAAGAGTGAGGATATCCACGGAGACCCGCTCGAAGGGCTCCGTGACGTCCGGCATGGACTGTAGGGGAGTTCGGGCGATCGCCCCTTTCCTCCGTTGACATGCCGTGCATGATGCGACATATCTCCGGGATGCGGCCAACATCCCGGGAAAGTAAAAATGATCCCTTAGCCGCTGATACGTCCTGTGAACGCCCTGATGTCCGGCGGACGGTACGGCATGGACCGCATCCAAAGCGGCGCCGCGCAGCGACCTTGGGATTACGAGCTGAAGCAGAGCTCGTTCATTATCGGACTTAACATGATACAAGACTCGGTCCCGAAGTTCGAATTGGTCTAGGAGAAGAGGGATACGCCTCGGCGGAAGGCGGCCTTCCTCCAGATACTCTATGAGCTGTTGCCAGATGGGATCATCTCTCTGATGACGCTCCACCAAGTCTGGTTGCAAGGGGCTATCAGCAATGGCTGCGATCTGACGACTGAGCAAGTCAGGGACGTGGTGGACCCGTCCCGGCTTATAAAGAAGCTCGAAGTCGTAAAATGTCCGTTCGTGAGCCCATCGCGTCATCCTTACCGAGGCAGTTGGCTTGCGGAAGACTGATACCAACGGCCTGTGATCTGTAAAAATACGGAATCGTCTCCCATAAAGGTAAGGGTGATAATGCCTAGTGCTCTCGACAACTGCAAGGGCTTCCAGATCGATGGTCGGGTACCTGGTCTCGGCATCCCTAAGCTTTCGAGAAAAATATGCAACTGGGTGGAGTTCCCCAACCTTATCCAGCTGCATAAGGCAAGCACCGATCGCCGTGCCCGAAGCATCGGTGTGAAGCTCAAAGGGCTTTTCTAAATTTGGTTGGATCAAGCAAAAGCGCGGTGGCAAGCGCTTGCTTAAGCCGTTCAAAAGCCTCCTGCTGAGGTTTGCCCCATGAAAATTTTGTATCTTTTTTCAGGAGCCGAGTCAAAGGAGATGCGACCCTAGCGTAATTGGGCACATGCCTGCGAAAAAAACCAGTTGCCCCCAAGAACTGGCGAACGTGCCGTTGGTTGTGTGGTGTCTTTATGGCTCGTATCACTGTAACGTTGTCAGGGTCAGGCAAAACACCGTCCGGCGTAATCAAGTGGCCAAGAAAACGAAAAGTGTCGGTCGCGAAGCGACACTTAGAAAGGTTAAGCCTGAACCCTGCTCCAGCGAGCAACTGCAACACGGCATCGAGGTGAGATAGGTGCTGTTCAAACCCTGCACTGTATATTACGACGTCGTCAAGATATGCCAGCGCGTGGTGGCCCAACACCGGGTTGAGAACGGCGGCGATAGCCCTCTGAAAAGTTGACGGGGCCGTCGTCAATCCAAAGGGCATACGCGAAAACAGAAACAGACAGGCGCCGTCCGAGAAAGCTGTCTTTTCTCGGTCCCTCTCATCAACCTCAACAGTCCAGTATGCGCTTTTAGCGTCGAGGACACTAAACCAAGACTTACCCGCCAGCTGATCAATGGCAGCGTCCATCCTGGGTATGGGATACGTATCTGAAACTGTTTTCGCGTTCAAAGCACGGTAGTCAACGCAAAAGCGTGTCGAACCATCCTTCTTTTTCACTAGCACAACGGGAGAGAGCCATGGTGAGCAAGAAAGCTCGATCACCCCGTCTGCAAGCATCTTGTCGCACCCCGCACGGATGTACTGCCGTGTACTCTCCGGAAGGCGCCACTGTTTCACACGGATGGGTTGGTCGTCCGTGGTTTTGATTTTATGCTGGCACCACACCTGGAGGCAGCCCTTCGTTGAACAGATCTGGGTAACGATCAAGTACCTGGACAAGCTGTTCACGTTGGACTGACGACAGGTGAGCAAGATCCACCCGGGGAACACCAACTGCCCCTGCTGATGAGGGGAGTTCCTCGTTCTCGAAAGAACATACCGGGAAAACCTCAAACTCGTCTGTGTTATAGCCAAAGTCATTAAGACTGTGTGCAAAATCAAACCGGTCCTCGAAGTCCGCCATCAGACTATCCGGTTCGCTTCCATCATCGATGGGAGTCGAAGAAGCCATGCCTAAAGCTCCTTGACTATCCCCGGAGGATGAGCCCACATCTTCCGGGTTGACGCCGGAATCCTGGTCCATGGATTCCACGTCGTATTTGAGACGATTAAGTGAAGCCTCCACGATCGCCGCATAGCAGAGGACGAATCCTTGCTCGATCTCAACCGGAACTGTCTGATCGTTGACGACCCAAACGTCAACCTCCGGTTGGGAGAGGTCCACCAACGAGCGAGGTACCAGGACCTTGGCTGTGTCGCTCTCAACACAAGCCAGTCCGCCCTTCAAGCCGTTCACGAGGCATCGCACGAATCGCCCCGCCCAAGGGGGACAGGTGACTCTCCGCGCGCATCTCATCGCACCTTCCCGGTCTCCGCCACTCGCACTACAGCAACGTAGCACGGCCTCCGGTTCGTGGTATGTCAGGATGCCGAGGGACCCGGCACCCGAGAACGAAACCCCGAGTCGGACTCCATTAAAGCTAGCAGAGCTGGCCCCTGAAACAGGGGTGAGGTTCAACTTAAAATTGAACCTCCGCAGCAGGTCCACGCCTATCAGCACCTCTGCTGGAAACCTAGTGTCATCGTCCACCACGAACACCGAATGCCGGCATTGACAGGCTCGGGAAAACTTAAACTCAAGGGTTGCCCTGCCCTTGATGTCCAACGCTGCCCCAGATGCCCCCCTAAGGCCGCGTGGGTGCGGTGAGAGCGGGTTGTTGGAAATCCTCCTGAAACAAGACTCCTTCACCACCGTTGCCTCACTTCCCGAGTCAAGAAAGGCTAAGACCTTAGTCCCAGCAACCTTACAATTCAACAGCGGCCGCCCCGCCTGAATCTGTGCCTCGGGAAGCTCCGGTTCCGTGGAACTGTCGCTCCCCTCGGCGCCCGCCATCATCATTGTCCCTGGCAGTGGCTCGTTGTGGTTGCGGTTGTGTTCTGTCGGGCGGTGCCCTACGTTGATCTGCCCGAAAAAAGCACCGCCCAGCCACATGCCCTCGGCGGCCACACCGGGTGCACTGATTACCCTCTCGCACCGCACGACACTCGGAGGCGTCATGCGTAGTCACCTGATGGTAGGGACACCAGCGTCGGGGTTCTCGAGTGCGTACGGGTAACTCTGCTAGGGGATCAACCGGAGGGGAAGCTGCCGGAGATCGACCCTCGCGAGGAGTAGAAGAGCGAGGTTTAGGCCCTGCCTCACTCGAGAAACTGACCAAGGGTTTCTCTACCCGCCCGGCATAGTGCCGATGGTGCCAGACTTTTTGGGCTGCTTCGACCACCCGGTAAAGTGGCTGATCCTCTATCAACAGGAGCTTTTCCCGCAGCCAGGGCGGGAGCCCCTGGAGAAAAGTTCTCCTCATCAGAGGTTCAGCTGGCCCAAGTTCACCAGGATAGTCACGCATGCCTTGATAAACCATGGTCTCGACCGCGAGATAGAAGTCCCTAGGGGAAGTGTCGCCGAGTACGTACGACCCCAAATGCCGTAGGTACTCCATCGACGAGCACGTCCCCCGGAGACGTTGTCGAAGGGTTTCCTTGAACTCGTCCCAAGTCCCAATGCTGTCAAAAACTGGGGAGTTAATGACTATATCCGCCATCCCCCTACAGCTACCACGGGCGGCACGGATCAGAGCCTCATCCGTCCCATAAGGATGGGCTTGCTCGACGTGCCGCAACCAGGTTTCCAACTCCTGATTCCTCCGAAGAGGCTGGCTAGCTGGAACCTCTGCCCGGTAAGGCGGAATCAGGTCACGCAGGGTTATACCCTGATCTAAGGGACGCGGATTGACGGGAGCTCGCTGAGACGAGTGGTCAGTCGTGATCACATGCACCCCCGCTTCTACCTGCGATGCAGAGGCCGCAGCTGGTGAACGAGTGTGTGGTTCAGATGCCCTGGGCTCCAGTAATCGCACGATATTGGCGTACTGCCCTTCCAGGGTACTGAACCGAGAATTCAGCCGTTCGAATTTGTCCACCAGCTCCTCATACATCAAGAGCGAGAGGTGATCATGGGGCTCTAGCCTTTGCCCCAAAGTCAAAGATTGAGCATTATCTCCTCGATGAAACTCGGGGCCCTCAAAAAGGGTGTTAGCAGAGGATCCCGAGGACTCATTAGTGGGTTCTCCTTGGACGGTATTGCGTGTGCAAGGCATTTTTGCGTCCCAGCACTTGCTCTGCAACCCGTTACTTAGCGTGCGATAGACTTGCACAAAGGCTTGACCAGGCACTTTATAGAAAGAAAGACTGCTCTCTCCCACCGCTGCCTACCAAAAAGACAGTTGTAGCGGGGCGTAGACCCAGTAGACTTTAAGTTGTCTGGTTGAGTCCGGGCTCAACCGAGAATATAGAGTTTTTGCTCAAGGGAAAGATTCGTCTGCAGTGAACAGATGTAAGGTTCCAGGCCTACGGCACGCTGCCACCACCCGATTAGTAGGTTCGGGAACCGTGTATGTTGTGTAAGTGGGTGTGGGTGTTGTATCAGAGAAGGGTGGAAAGAAAGTACAGAATGTGTGTGCTGAATGTTGGATGTGTAAGTGTGAAGATGTGAAAAGGGAGATAGCGTAGGCTGAGCGTCTGCGTGGACGTGTTTAGAAGAAAAAAGCAAGATCATAGAATTCTTCTTCTTCCCTT
>NC_091578.1:20442275-20444775 GCF_042767895.1 Penaeus vannamei | reverse complement strand
CACTCTCTCTCACCCTCTCCTTCTTTTCCTCTTCCACTCTCTCCCCTTCTCCCCTTCCCTCTCATTCACCCTCTTTCCTTTCCTCTCCCACTATCCCTCTTCTCCCTTTCCTTCTTCCTCTCCTACCCTTCTCTCTCCCTCCTTTTCACTCACCCTCTCTCCTTTCCTCTCCTGCTCTCTTTCCCCTTCTTCCTCTACCCTCTCCCTGCCTCTCACTCACCCTCTCTCCTCTCATCTCCCTTTCTCCCCTTCTCTCTCTCTTTCTCGCTCACACCTCTCTCCTTTCCTCTCCCACTCTCTCTCCCCTTCTCCCATTCCCTCTCTCCTTCTCACTCACCCTCTCTCCTCTCCTCTCCCACTCTCTCTCCCCTTCTCCCCTTCCCTCTCTCCTTCTCACTCACTCTCTCTCCTTTCCTCTCCCACTCTCTCCCCTTCTCCCCTTCCCTCTCTTTTTCTCATCCACCCTCTCTCCTCTCCTCTCCCACTCTCACCCCACCCCCTTCCTCTCTCTTTCTTCCTGCCTTCTAACCAATGTTCTGCTGCTGTCTGTGCCGTGTCGTGTGCAGAGGAACGTCCAATCTCCGATAACAATTTCAGTTTTCGTTCGAACAGAACTAAACGGCGTTCTTGATCAGCCTGAATAACTTATGAGTCACGGAATCTCACTTCATTGAAGCTTGTTATGAAGAGAGAGCGAGAGAAACTAGAGAAAATGAAAGTATGAGGTGGAGATGAAGATTGAGAGAGAGAGAGAGAGAGAGAGAAAAGAACGAAGATAAATTCGGAGATGTAATGAAAAAATGAGAAAGGGATTTGAAATGAAAATAAGTGAGTGAGAAATATGAAAGGACGTGAGAGCGATAAACAGAAAATGGGAAGAACGTGAGAGCGATAAACAGAAAATGGGAAGAACGTGAAAGCGATAAACAGAAAATGAGAACGTGTAAAAATATTTGTTTTATCAACTCTCCTCCCCTCTCTATCTTTTTATCTTTATCCCTCCCCTCACTCACTTTCTCTTTCTATACCCCCCTCTCTCTATCTTAGTGCACTTACCTATCCATCTATCTACCTTTCCATCTCAATCACTCATTTTCCATCCGTATCTGTCTATATACAACCACATACCCTCTGGCGCTCCAACAGAGAGTTAAAAGAGAGAGTATGCGTATCTTTGCCCTTAAAACTAAGGGATTGCTTTCGGACTGATTTCCTCTTGCATTGGCCAAGAGCAATAACAACCGCAGTTTAAGAGCAAGGCAGACCGTGAGCCTCAAAAGAGCAGCGGAGGCTAACTGCCTCGCTATTCACTAATGTAACAAAGAGCTGGAGGAAACTGCATGCGGGTAGGAGCATGAGTGGGAGAAGAGGTGCGTGGAGAAAATGGAAATGATGATGATGATACGAAAAATGGTGATGATAATGAGTATGATGATAGTGATAATAATGATAATGGCAATAATGATAATGATAGTAACAATGACAATGATAATAATGATAGTAACAATGATAATGATAGTAATTCTGATTATAGAATTGATAATGATAATATTGATTATGATAATGATAGTAACAATAATCATAACAACAATGATAAAATTGATAATGATAACGATAACCACAACAAAGCAACAATATAATGAAGATAACAGTTAACAGAAGAACATTCAACAAGCACACAAAAATCGTTTGTGATTTCATATTTTCTGTATGAGCATGAAAATAATGATTTTATACTTGTATGAGGAATTAATTGTGCCTCGACATCATAATCATATCAAATAGGAAATCATCTAGGCTTTGCTTCTTTTAAGTCCATTCGCTTAAGTGGGAAAAACTTTTATATAAAATGGAATTATATTTCAGTCGAATGATAGGAAATTAAGTAGACGAGTAACAACGTGTCAAGATTTAATTTCCTGTTTTTCATGAGGATTGTGATGATAAGGATGATGGGAATCATGATGATGATGGTAATGATGATGATAATGATAATGATAAAGATGGTGATGATGATGATGAAAATGATGATGATGATGAAGATGATGCTGATGATACTGATGATAATGATGATGATGTGATAAAAACAGTAATAGTAAAAATGATGGCTATGGTGATAGTAATAATAAAAATGATCATAATAAGAATGGTAATGACGATAACAGTGATGATAGTAACAAGATTGATAGTAATAATGATGATAACAATAATAGTAATAATAGTAATGACAATGATATCAATAATAAAATCATGATAATAATGACAGTAATGACGATGACAATGATATAAATAATACTGATAATAATAATTATAGTGGCAATGATAATAGTGATGATAATGCTAACAATATCCATGAAAATAGTAATAATGATAATAAGTATACTACTAATGATAATGATGATTAATAATAGTAATAATGATAACAGGAAAAATAAAGATGATAATAATTCTAATAATATTAATAATAATGATAATGATAATTGTGATAGTAATACTGATA
>NC_091578.1:20409775-20412275 GCF_042767895.1 Penaeus vannamei | reverse complement strand
TGAAAGTGCTATAAAATGTGGTGATTTCCTGTCGAGCTTCTTTCCTGTTAGATCAGGAATGAGACAAGGCTGTGTCCTTGCACTAACAATTTTCAACACTTGCATGGATTGGATACTGGACAGAGCTACTGTCCATTGTGGAGCAACTCTGAGCAATATCAAGGTTACAGACTTTGACTTTGGTGATGTTACTATTCTATCCGAGTCTTTGGAAACCTTAGTGGTAGCTCTGGATGTATTTAGCAATGGAGTGAAGCCCTTGGATTTAGAGGTCTGGACCAAGATCCAGGACTTTGGGGAGAACCTGTTCAGTCAGTACGTGCTTGCAATAAGGACACTGAAATCACAGAGAGCTTTACATACCTTGATAGCATAGCTCATAACTCAGGCCTGTCGGAGCAGGAAGTCAGCAGATGGATTGGCCTGGCAGCAGGGTTATGAACTCTCTTAACAAGAGTATTTGGAGATGTCGGTACCTGTGCAGAAGGACCAAGCTATGCATTTTCTAGGCCGTGATAATGCCACTTTCACTATACGATAGTGAAACTTGGACGTTATCCTGCGCCTTGGAGTCTCGTCTTGATGCCTTTTGTAATAGGTCCTTACGCCGGATCATGGGGTACTGTTGGCGAGACCATGTGTTCAACCAGCAGTTGCACCATAAGACTGGCACAGGACCTGTTACTTGCACAATCTGTGATCGCCAGCTCAGGCTATGCCACCTGGCTTGCTTCCCATAGGATGATCCTGCTCACCAGGTTGTCTCTGTTCGAGACAGCCCTAGCCTGTGGGACGACCTAGGAAGCCATGGCTTTGGCAGATTGATCAAACCTGTCATGAGGAGCTCGAGATGAACCGAATCCCTGCCTGGCGGCTTGCCATGAGTGGAAGTGAACGGCGTTAGCTCCCTGATGATGATAATGTATGTATTTATGTGTTTATATGTATATATTTACATATATGTATTTGTATGTATTTATGCATATATATATTTACACACACACACACACACACACACACACACACACACACACATATATATATATATATATACATATATACATATTTATACACACACACACAAACACACACACACACACACACACATATATATATATATATATATATATAACATTATATAATATATATATAAGTATATATATATACATATATATATATATATATATATATATATATATATATATATATATACATATATAGGGACGTGCAGTGTATATATATGCATGTATGTTTATATGTACATACAAATTTGCATAAACAATGTACAAGTCGAACATCATCCGCTTTGGCCGGCTGGACGTTGATATTTGGGGTCATCATGGCAATCGCTTCTCTGACGTCAGAGAAGCAAAGACACAGGTATTAATCAGTGAATAAGCATTTAACTCTTTCTGTAAAATAATCGTTAATTCTTAAATTGTTTCCTCCATATCTAGATTCCTCATTCTATTCTACTTTTATTAGTTGTACATATAATATATATATATATATATATATATATATATATATATATATATATATATATAATATATATATATGTACATATATAATATATATGTATATATATATATATATATATATATATATATATATATATATATATATATATATATATATATATATGTGTGTGTGTGTGTGTGTGTGTGTGTGTGTGTGAAAGTAGGATGTTGGGCGTAGAGCAGGTGAATGAATGGGGTCTTTGTTGGAGGGTTTACTTGGGAGGTAGATGTGAAACCCCATGAAAGACCCATGCCCTGGGTGCCGAGAGCGGAGCGGTGACGAGCGAGACCGTCTGCTGTTCTCCATTCTTCCTGTCAGGGTCTGCTGTTCTGCTGTCTCATGAGACATCCTTTTATGCAGCTACTCCTTGCAAAGACATATGCTTGCTTATACCACAGAAGTGACAAAAGAGAAAATATCTCAGTACCCGGCAGTTACCGGGTACAGAGGTGCTAAGTGGTAACCATCCGGCCTTGTGAATCTCATTGACATCACTCGGCCATGCAAAAGGCTCGTCCTCGAGCCGTCTGCAATGTTTTATGCACTGAATGCACCACTGGTGACTAGCTCTAATTGGCTTCTCCAAATGGTTGCTGATGATCAACGTTCCCTAAGGTCGTCACGTGCCAGAGTAGTGGTTGTGGTGGTTTCGCAGTGAGGTACAACATTCAGTAGGGGAGTCACATGGTCTTCTAGAGCTGAATTATAAGTGTACCAGGCCAGGGAAAAGGCCAAGGAGGATTATAAGTTACGTGTCAGTAACCTTACTAAGATGCCAGAAGAAAAGTAATAAGAACATTTGTTACAAGAAGGGTAACGTGTCACATGAGGAGGTATTAATTACTCGGGACCCGTTAGGATTAGCGAGTTCAGTAGAATAACATCATTCTGTAAAGAAAATTTTAATGAGCAAGAATTCACTATCTTCGGGCTAAATAGTCAAATAATTATGCTTCAGACTCATGTAGGCAGCTGGGAG
>NC_091578.1:20350396-20352896 GCF_042767895.1 Penaeus vannamei | reverse complement strand
TCAGCTTATCCCCTCTGCCTTTTTCTCCTTTTCTGTCCTTTCTTCCTTTCTTCCTCCTACGCCTCTCTCCTTCCACTCATTCACTCTATCCTCTCCCACCCCCTTCCCCCTCCTAACCTCCCAGCACCCTCTTCCCTCCCTCATACCCTCCGAACACCCCTTCCTACCCTCCCTTTACCCCTACCTACCCTCCCAGCATCCCCTCTTGCTCTCCCTTTACCCCCTCCTACCCTCCCTTTACCCCCTCATACCCTCCGAGCACTCCCTGCTACCCTCCCTTTACCCACTCCTCCCCTCCCTTTCCCCTCTTCCCCCTCGGCGCCCCCTCTTCCTCCGCCCCCCGCACCACCTTCCTCTCGCTGTCTCGGCGAGGGGCAGCGCGAGTGCCCAACCGCCGGCCGCTCGCCCGTCGCGTCGCCTCCGTCGGCCCGTCACTCGCCGCCTCGCCGCGACTCGTGGCGCAGCTCTGGACTGGTTTCCCTGAGCGCCCTTGTGCACACCGTGACGTAGCGCCTGAATATTTCTTTTTGTTTCGTCCAAATTAGGAGTCTTTGGGGTGGGTTGTCTGTTTATCTGGATTGTTGTCGTAGTTTTATTGGGGTATTTTTGTGACTTTTCGTCGTGGAAATAGATATAGAGAAGAAAAGAGAGGAAGGAGAAAGAGGTGGAGGAGAAAAACGGAAGGAACTGTGATGTTTTAGTGTGCGATGAGGTGTTCTTCCAGTGCAGAGACGCGGGATATCGCGATGTAAAATTTTTTATACGAATTACACGCAGATCAGCCTCTTTAATTTATCATTCATTCTTGCTTTTTTCTTTTTTTCCTTTTTTGTAGAAGAGATTCTCGCAATACGTATTTTGAGTGTGTGCGGTCGTGTATGTGTTCGCCCCGGATGTCGGTTTTCAAGGACAAACTTTTAGTTCTTTTGTCTCGATGGGAATTTACGCGTCGTGCTTGCTGAAAGCTCGTCGAAGGCAGCAAGAAGGGGAGAAAGATCACGCTTTCCCCTCGTACTAGTGTCGTCTGAGGGGAACTTGGAGCGGCTGAAGAGTTCAACGCAGGAGAGGGAGAGCGGGAGAGGGCGTCCGCACGGCACGGCAGATACGACGCCATCACCCCCGTGTTTGGAAGGAAGACCAACTGTACGCAGGACGCTCGAACGCACGAGCTAGAAATTCGGAAGAGGGAATAATAACTTCTTTCCGGAAGCAAAGGAAAAGAGAGGAAAACAAAGAGGAGAGAAAGTGAATCGAGGTCCATCGCATCCAGGTTCGCCGCGAGCTGAATTCCCGAAGGAAAATGTTAGCATTTCCCCAAAGGTCTAAGTGCTCCGTCCCTAGAGCAAGTGTTGTGTGCTGGTGTGTGGGAGCCTAACTGAGCGAGGGCAGTTGTTCCCACCGGCCGATTAAGGACATCCTCGTCCACGTCACAGCCACTGCCACACCACATACCCTTGCCCCTCCCCCCCTGCGGCGCCCTCCTCCACCCCGATCTTCCACCTTCCACCCACTATCTTCGGCCCCCGGCGCTGCGCTGAGGCAGGGGAGGGATCGAGGCCGAGTAGGGCGAGGAAGAGGCGGAGGAAGAGAGAGGAGCGGGAGAAGAGGAAGAGAGAAGCGAAGAAAAGGAGAGACGACGGAGAGAGAGACACGAAGAAGGAGAAGGAAAGTATCCGACAAGGAGAAAGAACAGGGAGCAAGGAACGCCTTCCCGCAGAGCCTTTGGGAAGAGGAAGGGCTTCTCGAACTCCACGAGGAGCCTGAGCGAGGGAAATCTCCGCTTGCCCGAGCCTCCTACGAGGTATCGCGAGCCTCGCCGGAGCTCGATAGTACTTAGCGAGGAGCTGGGGCGCCATGGCGGGCTGCGGAGGCGCTAGCACGGGCGGGCGTCGAGGGCGCGCCTGCTTGGGCGTTTTGGCCGTCATCGACTCCCTGCTGTCCATCTTCGTGTTCGCGCCGCTCGTGGTGGGCTACTGGCGGGGCTGCTGGCAGCTGATGGACATCTACCTCCTCCCGGGGAACAAGCAGCTGTCGGTGCTGACGTCGCTGGCCATCGGCAACGTGTCGGGCCTCGTGTTCTGCCTGCTGCAGGGCCCCCTCGCCACCCTGTGCGACAATGAGCGGCGCCCCCGTCTGCACCTCCTCGTGTCCAGACTCTACACCGCCGTCTACTGCGTCTGTTGCGTCAACCACTGGAGGGGAGTGTGGGCGTCCTGGGACCTCTACACTGGCATCTCCTGGCAATCGGGCGCCACGTCCGCGGGCATCGGCCTCCTGACGCTGGCACTCACGCGGGGCCTCAAGAACATCCTGGCGCCGCCCTTCATCGTGGTGACCGACCACCCGAGTGGCTACTTCAAGGTGCCGACCCTCTTCAGTACCAAGGTAGGTCGCCTCGGCTCGCCTGTCGGTCCTTCGGGCAAACAGGGAAAGGAAAGATGAGGAAGGAGAGAATGGAAGGAAAATATGTAAACGTAAATTGGTTGAGAAAATGAAACAA
>NC_091578.1:20342896-20347896 GCF_042767895.1 Penaeus vannamei | reverse complement strand
AAAAAGAAAAAAAAGTGATAAAAGGCCGAAGCTATTGATGAATTTCAATTAAGCGTTCAGTTCCGTGGGGAAAATGGCAACTAAATGACTTAAGTAGAGAGAGAAGGGCACAAAAATAGCATTGAATTAAGGAGAATGAGAAGGCGTACAGAAATATAAGTTAAAAAAGGGAAAAGGAAATTGTTTTCTCCTCTCCTGATTCCTAAAGTGTCAGAAGAAGGAGAGAAAGAAAGAAATAAAGAAAAAGATAAAGAAAATCTCTAATTATGTAGTATGTTGTGAATGAAAGAAAAGTGAAAGAAAAGAAGGTAGGAGAGGAAAAAACACCATAGACCCATGAGTTGAAAAAAGAAAAAAGAAAAATGGTTCACAGTTCCAGATGCTACATATAAAAAATCATTATCTATAAGACGAAATAAAAATTCTTATCTCTAAGACGAAATAAAAACCATTATCTATAACACGAAATAAAAACCATTATCTATAAAAACGAAATAAAAATCATTATCTAAGACACAGAAATAGAGTAAAATAAAACGAAAAATCTTACTCCAAGAACCCAGCAAATGAACGCGGTTCCAGGAACTACAGCCAGCAGAACCAATATCATTCCTTAAAAATAGGTCATTTTTTGCCCGTTTTCTGTATGCCTTCTTCGTGTTTTCAGGTTAAACGCGCGAAAATATTTTGAAACTGGTTAATGGTCTTTTCTTGTTTCGTTCGTTGTGTGTTCATAGCTATTCATTCATTTTCCTGTCCGCTTGTTTGTTTGTCTATCTGCCAGTCTATTTCTCTATTTGCCTGTTTATCCATCTGTCTACATGTCTGTTTTTTTTTTTTTCATTAATTTGCCTGTCTATCTGTCTGTCTCCATGTCTGCCTATTTATCTGCCTGTCTATTTACTAATTTTTCTTTCTTTCTATCTGTCTACATGTCTGCTTATCTCTCTTCCTATCTTTTTTATCTAATTGCCTGTTTATCTATCTATCGGTCTATCTGTCTGCATGTCTGTTCATCCGTCTGCCCGTCTATTTACCTTCTTTTCTTTTGCTATGCCGATATATCTACCCTATCCGCCTGTCTACCTGTGTATTTGCTTTTCCATCTTCCTGTCAACCTTGTCGGTCTATCTATCTATCTGTCTGTCTACCCGTCTATCTGCCTGCCTGTCTATCTTATGGGCAGATACAGGCATACAGACAGAGAGATAAACGCCTATTAGTCTGCCTGTCTACTTATCTATTAGCAATTATTTTACAAGCGCAGTATAATTAGATAACCACATAAGCGTGTTTATGTTTCTTGAATAGGAAGCTGAATTCATACGAGGAAAGTCATCCCACAACATACTAAAGCAGCATGTGGCATACAGCACCGACATCACCATTTATTATAGACCTAAACGGTCTTAATGGCACCCCGTGGCACTTAACCTTGTGCGCGGAAAGAGAACAGACGCGATGGTCCATGACCCACTTATAATTTGGCTGCTGGTCGGGCATCCGGTTACAGTACCCGCCCGCCCGCCCCCGGTTCGTCGGCGAAGACACCGATCAGCTGAGCACGCACAAACACATATATACATACATACGTACATTCACGCACAATCATACATACATAAATATATGAACACACACACACACACACACACACACACACACACACACACACACACACACACACACACACACACACACACACACACACACACACACACACTCACACACGCACACTCATATATATATATATATATATATATATATATATATATATATATACATATATATATATATATATATATACATATATATATATATATATATATATATATATATATATATATATATATATATATATATGTATATATATATATACATATACACACATTCTCATATCTATCTATCTATCTAAAACTATATTTATCTATATCTATATCTATATCAGTCTATCTATCTATCTATCTATATACATAATATATATATTCACACACACACACACACACACACACACACACACACACACACACACACACACACACACACACACATGCACACGCACACGCACACGCACACGCACACGCACACGCACACACATACACACACGACGCGCACACAGACTTGTTTATATACACACGCACACACGTATCCTCCTTATCTCTCCCCATATGTCAGTTTTCCAGAGCGAGAAAGCGAGAGCGCAAAGAAGGGAAACGAAGGCGAGAAGTTCTTCCCACAAGGAAATTCCCCTCCGAAGGCCTCTTCTCCACCCCCGTCTACTTCCTCCTTCCCCTTCCTTCCGTTTCTCTCTCCTCTTCCTCTTTGCCCTCTTCCCTTTGGAACTCCACGCTCCCTTCCCCTCTTCCTTCCAGCTTCTTTTCCTCTTCCTCCTCTTCCTCCGTCTCCTTGTCCCCTCCCTATAGCACCCTACCCCTTTCTCCTACTCCTTCTCCTTCTCTTACTCCTCCTCCTTCTCCTTCTCTTACTTCTCCTCCTCCTCCTTCTCCTTCTCTTCCTCCTCCTCCTCCTCCTTCTCCTCCTATTACTCGTCCTCCTACTCCTTCTCTTCCTCCTTCCTTTTGCCCCCTCCCTATAACACCCCTCCCCTTCTTCCTCCACCTCCTCCTCCTTTCCCCCCTCACTTTGATTCCCCCCCCTTCCTTCCTCTCTTCCTCCTTGCCCCCCTCCCCTTAGCATCCTCCCCCCTTCCTTCCTCTCTTCCTCCTTCCCCCCCCCCCCTTATCCTCCTCCCCCCCTCCCCCCCTCGTATCCCCCCATGGGACCCCCCTCCACCCCCCTACCTCCCATGAATTGTCGGTGTTCACTCCTGCTTTCCGGTTTTTGAAGTTCCATTGCGCGGCCACATTATGCTCGCTCCGGGTGGGGGGTGGGGGTGGGGGCGGGGGTGGGGGGTGCAGACGGGGCACGGGGAGGGTAGGGGAGGGGGAAGGGAAGGGTGAAGGTAGAGGGAGGAGTGGAGGGAGGGTGGGGGAGGGGGAGGAGGGGGTGATGGGAAGTATGGAAAGGGGCATAGGGGTAGGTAGGGGAGGGAAGGGGGAGGGGGAAGGTGAAGGTAGAGGGAGGAGTGGAGGGAGGTTGGGGGAGGGGAATGAGAGGAGGGGGTGAAGGGAGGTATGGAAAGGGGCATAGGGGTGGGTAGGGGGAGGGCAGAGGAGGATAGAGGAGGGTGGATGGAGGGTGGGGGAGGGGAGGGAGAGTAGGGGGTGATGGGAGGTATGGAAGGGAGCAAAGGGGTGGGCAAGGGAGGGCAGGGGGAAGGAGAAGAGGGAGGGACGGAGGGGGTGAAAGGGAAGGGGCAAGAAGGACGGAGAAGGGGGCAGTGGGAAGAGAAAGAGAGAGAGAAGAGAGGGTGACGGAAATCAAGGAAATAGAGGAGGGGGCAGAGAAAGGGAGGGGGAAGAAGATTGGGGAGGGTGGGGGGGGGGGGTGAGAGAGTTGGCAAAATGAAGGGTAAAGAAAGGGAAGGAAAGGGTGGGGGAAGGAGAGTCTGGGTAAGGGAGGGAAGGAGGAGTGGAAGAGCAGGCGCGGAAGGCGGAGGGAGATGGAAGGTGTCACATATCTAGAGAAAATGAATATATATTGAGAGTAATATATATATATATATATATATATATATATATATATATATATATATATATATATATATATGTATGTATGTATATATATATATATATATATATATATATATATATGCATATGTATATATATATATATATATATATATATATATATATATATATATTTTATATATATATATATATATATAAATATATATATATATATATATATATATATATATATATATATATATATATATATATATATATATATATACATATATATATACACACATATATATATATGTGTGTGTGTGCGTGTGTGTGTGCGTGTGTGTATGATTACGTATAGATATTTGTGTGCGTTATTGTCCGCATGCGCGTGTTTGTGTCTATAATGTTTTTTTGTTTTTGTGTGCGTATGTTTTCGCGTGTACATGTATGCGTTTATGTGTCTTTATCCAAAGATACGCATATGAATGGCCGAGGCAGCGCAGTCGCGACCCGAGCCAAAAGCCCTTTGTCCGGAGGCCGATAACACAATGGCGAATGGTTCATTTTCCGAATTTGACCGGACGCTGATCAGCAAGAATGAATTATTCATCTCGTGAACAATACTCATAAATGCAATACATGTTAATGCCATTCATTTAGCTGAATACTTCATCCGCGTGAGCTCCGTTGAATATATTGCGATTTGGAAGTGAAGTCCAGCTTTGACAATCATTATGATCATATTTTTTAAGAGTTCGACGGAAAGATTCGCTGCGTGCAAATGATTACGGTATTGTACGCGTGTGGTTAATATTGAGTGGATATGAATATTGGAAATTAAATATTGCAATCGTGATGAATGGACAGAAATCATATAAAATCACACACTAAAATTTAATTACAGGGAAGTATATCGATGGGAATGATACGCATTTTGTTTTATT
Source organism: Penaeus vannamei (assembly GCF_042767895.1). NCBI lineage: Eukaryota > Metazoa > Arthropoda > Malacostraca > Decapoda > Penaeidae > Penaeus > Penaeus vannamei. The sequence goes on along the minus strand of NC_091578.1, from coordinate 20,343,383 downwards.
TATTTATTTATCTGTCTGTTTATTTTTTCACACTACCTTGAATATCCCTTTTGATGGGTTTGATAGTCTTTTAAGAATGAGAGAGAGAGAGGAAGAGAGACAGAGAGAGAGAGAGAGAAAGATAGAGAGACAGAAAGAAACAAGATAGATAGATCGATAGATAGATAGATCGATAGATAGATAGATAGATAGATAGATAGAGATAGAGATAGATAGAGAGAGAAAGAGAGAGAGAGAGAGAGAGAGAGAGAGAGAGAAAGACAGAGAGAGGTAGAGAAAAAAGCAACTCAACAGATAGACAGACAGACAGACAGACAGATAGATAGAGGGCAAGAGAGATCGACAAACAGGGAAAAGCCGATGCTGTCTTAAACCCCAGAAGATGAAAGCGTTTCTACGACAACCAATTTAAAAACACAACGAAAGTTCAAAATGAAACTAAACAAAATTTATTTTGTTTTCTGCTTCTTATTTTTCTTTTTTCTTT
>NC_091578.1:20325784-20335784 GCF_042767895.1 Penaeus vannamei | reverse complement strand
TAGGCGAAGCTTTAAGAAAAGACAAAACAAAAAGAAAAACAATCACAAGGAACTCGACCTCAATCGCCAGTGGGATGACGCAACTCATCACCAGGTACCAAGAGTCCCCCCTCCCACTGCCCCCCCTACTCCAGCTCCAGCAGTGCCGACGGTCGTGATAAACAACCACGTAGAAAGAGCGGATCAAGTTGCTGAGGACGGTTTCGTCACAGTAACATCAAGGAAACAAAAGATAAAAACAAGAGAAGAACGACAAGCGGCAAAACCCTTAGCAGGAGCTGATCGACCTGACACAGTGTTCCTGTATATCAAAAGCTGCCATCCAGACACAAATGAAGAAGACATCGAAGATCATCTATCGACAATTTTGAAAACATATCAAGTGTAAAAGAATACAAAACCGTGATGACACATAATTACTACACCAGTTTCACGGTAACAGTACGAGGCCGAGAAATAACGCCCGAACTATTTTTAGACTCGGATGCCTTCCCAAGGAATGTCAAAGTGTTCCTCAACAGAAACAAGTACAATCGTGATTAGAGGGTTTGACAAGGCAATGCCCTCAGCAAATCCGACAGTCAAAATAGACCACATTAACGCTCAGTCTCTCCTTGGGCATTTTGATGACATAGGAATGCTTATAATAGAGAGAGATCTCGACATATTATGTATAAGTGAAACTTGGCTTCACCAAGATATACCAAATGCATTTACTAATATTCCAAACTTCAATGTTTATAGATGCGACGCAGGACGTGGGGGAGGAGTTTGTTTATATGTACGTGATACCTTTAAAACAAACGAGATATCCACTACAATTGCTAAGAGTGCAGATGTAGAGGATATCTGGGTTAATGTACAATGTAATATGCTTCCTTCTTTCATTGTAGGCGCGATCTATAGGCATCCTCATGGTTCTTCTGAATCCTTTGATTATTTAGAAAAAGGTTTTAGAGAAATGTCATTGAAAAAGAAATCTCTTTTCATACTTGGCGATCTAAATGATGACTTAAACAAGCCAAATTCTAAATTAACCAAGATAATTAACAAAAACAAATTTCAACAACTGGTAAACAAACCTACAAGAATCACAGAAAATACTTCATTAACTGATGTAATTATAACAAACAGAGCTGAGATCGTCCTCCACACAGACGTCATTCCATGCCATGTTGCCGACCACGAACTCATAACGGTGACACTAGATATAAAGAAATCAAAACGACCAACAGTTACAAAAACCTTTCGAAAATTATCCAATTATGATTTTCAGTCATTATGCCAAATCATAATAACCAAAGAATCATCTCTCCTAAAAAAAATTGCAAACTGACAACGTAGACAAGCAGGTAGATGTCTTCTCGGAAGTGATTAATGATAGTGTACATGCCATCGCCCCCTTTGTTACAAAAATCATTAAACGTCCTCCGGCCCCATGGATTACCGACGACATCAAGAGAGCCATAACAGATAGAAATGATATGCATAACGCTCTCAAAAGTAACAGACTCGACACGACACTCCAGGCTCACTATAAACAAAGAAAGAGAAATGTGAAATCGCTAATACAAGAAGCCAAAACTGATTCTTTTAGAAATAGATTAACAAATTGTAAAAAAGATTCAGCTAAAACATGGAAGATTTTAAAGACACTTGTTCCAAAAAACAACCATAAAGATAATCTAAACACCAAAATTAGTGCAAATGAATTTAATGAGTTCTTCGCTAAAATTGGACATTCCACATATGAACAAACAAACGCTCCCATGTCTAAACAAAACACAGTTAGTATAAGGCCCTCAGCCAATAGTTTCAGACCACAACCCGTTCAAATAGAAACCGTAATCCTGACAATTAAACACCTGCGAGAAACAAAGTCTGTGGGGGTGGATGGTATTGCTTTTCGCTTCCTCAAAGACAGCCTACCTTCTGTGGCGTATTACTTAACGGTTATCATTAATACATCTCTGGTCACCGGTGAATTCCCATCGCTCTGGAAGCATGGCATAATAACACCAGTTTTTAAATCTGGAGACAAAGACGAAGTTAATAATTATCGCCCTATTACCATACATCCTATACTGTCGAAGGTTCTCGAAAAAAAATCGTAGCAGACCAACTGACAACATTTCTAGAGACACACGACCTACTATCTATAACACAGCATGGCTTCAGAAGTAAGCTGTCCACTGACACAGCTTTATTGCAAATTACAAATAATATTTATGAGGACATAGACAACAACCGTATAAACTTGCTTACATTGTGCGACTTATCAAAGGCCTATGATAGTGTCAATCACGAAATCCTCATCAGTAAACTAATGAATCACAAAATTGACACTTATTGGTTCAGAAGCTATCTAAGTAATAGAACCCAATCAGTCAAAATTAGCGAGAATATATCAGAAAAACAGAGTGTATCCTTTGGTGTCCCACAAGGATCTATATTAGGCCCAATCCTGTTCATAATATTTGTAAATGATCTGTCAACCATAGCCCAAAATTGCCTTCTTGTTCAATACGCCGATGATTCACAATTTTTACAGAGTGAATCTGTAAACAACTTAGATACACTGATACTAAAGACCCAGGAAACACTTTCACAAGTAAAAGGATACTTTGACTCAAATGGCTATAAGATAAATCCAGATAAGACACAATGTATCTTCATAGGTAGTCGCCAAAACATCGCCAAAATTCCTGTAAACACGACCATAATATTTGAAGACAGCTATATAAGACCGAGAACTTTTGTAAAAAATCTAGGTGTACACATTGACAGATTCATGACATTCGAGAACCACGTCGATAACATCCATAGGAAAGTAATGGGCACACTAATTTAACTAAGTCATATCAAAAATAAAATCCCTGCTGAAATTAGAATATCTGTTATTCAAACACTAGTTCTCAGTATAATTAACTATTGCTCAAATATATGGGGTACAGCAAACAAAGGTCAAATTCAGAAAATTCAAAAATTACAAAACTTTGCTGCCAGGGTAGCACTTGGGAACGTAAAGAAGTATGACCACATTACCCCACACATAAACAAACTAAGTTGGCTAAAAGTACATCACAAATGCAGCTATGATACCTGCATACTAATTCACAAAATGATCCACGGTTTTTATCCAAATTGTAGGTAATACAATTTGTGTCCAAACAAGACAAGGCAACTCCCTATATGTTAAAAGATCACGTACAGACATAGGGGCGCGACAGATACAAACTTGTGGACCCATGATATGGAACCAACTGCCTTTTGATATCAGAAACATTCAAAACACAAATACACTCAAAATGAAATTAAAGGAACATCTATTAAATCACCAATGACATCAGGTTTCTAAATATAAGAATAGACAAGACTTATATGTACCACCATTGATTCTATGTTTAACTTTTATTTATTTGTACTGTAACATCACTATGTAAATAATAAGAATAACCATTGTAACAAATGGAATAAAGTATTTTGAATTTGAATTTGAATTTGACAACTGGTGGCAAGCGGTGGAATGACACGAACAAACCTCCGAAAAACTGTAAGTACACCATTGGCAATTTCCTTTTGTTTCCCCCTTCTTCGCCTATGTGTGCGTGCCGTTTTTCCACGAAGTGCAGTGATTTTTTTTTCAAATATCCGAACAAGTGTCCGTGCAGTGCATTTTCTTTCCCTCTTTCTGTTATCTACCATGTTTTTTTCTCGTCATGGTAGATCGTCGCTTTTTTAAGGGATCAATCCCCATTTTTATCACTTGCGAGAGTGCATTTTCTTTGGCGTGTTTTCCCTTAAATTTAACTCGATCATGCTAGCCTAGTTAGCATAAATCGTATAATGCTTAAAACTTCGTGTGGGTGAACTATAACGTGCATTTTCTCTATAAATTATTATCTGTTTCTACGGACATTCTAAGCCGCGTGGCTAGAATGATAAGTATTGCCATATTCCTGATATTTTTTTTCTTATTTCTCATTATATCTCACTGCGTTAACCGACGCCATATCGACGTTCAATTCGTATTTTATTCCTAAGTGCACTTATTTGGGCTCGGTTTGATAATGCATTTGTGAGATTTTTGAATATTTAAATAATTTGGTTGAATTATGCACAAACAAACATTTCCCCAACCCTTCCCACCTACCCCCATCCCCCATTATCCTAAACCCCCTCCCTTCCTCCTAACCCCTACCCGTTAATCTCCCCTCCCTCTCTACCTACTTCAATATTTCTGTTCAGGCCACTAGCGTTCAATTATTTTTTTGTAGTGATAATGTTTTATATTTTTTCTTGTCGTATCTATACTTATACTAGAAAAGTGTGCCTTGCTCATTTGTATGTTATATGAATATCAACTTCAATATTTTTAAGCATAAAGTGTTATATTTGTCCTTTAGTGCGAGTGACTTCACACATAGCTGGTCAGGTCATTTAAGGTCTCATCTTGTCAAAAGATGACACACCTCACCTTTTGTGACCTGTCTTGGTACTATTTTCCACATTTTTTTCTGAAATTTAATTTATATAACACGACAATTTACAATAGAGTGATGAATTTACTTCCGGTTTGCATGAATATATTGGGAACTGTAATAATATTAGCATGATTCAACGAATTAAATCGTGTGTTTTTACGTTATTATTATAGTATATTTGTGCATATTCCGAAGTATATTTCGATAATTATTCGCCTTCTTTATAGATATATTTTTTCTTTAATTATTCATGTTCATTTATCTGTAATTTGATTAGTGTACTTGTTTTTCACAATATTATTTAGTCTCGTATTTACTAGCTCTTGCTATTTTAACGTATATTTGGTTAATGACCTCACTTGACCGTACTCAGGTAAAATACCCCTCCCCCACCATCTGACTTCGCCCAACTTAAATTACATTCAAGCTATTCAATACCGTGTTAGATATTGATTATATTATACAGCTACTACGATTTCATATTGTTCGTGATTTTCGTTTATCTTAATCACAAACCTCACCTCATCATTATTACATGGTCCTTGGTGACGACCCCCAGCTGGGTATGGGCATGTAATTAGGTTAAGGTAATTGATATTAAGTTGTCCTTTATGTGCCGAGCTGCACTTATCGCTAGAGGCGATCTACGCGCCGCGCCGTGCCTTCTTATAAGACTATATGTGAGAGATTATCGCTGGTATTTCCCAACAAGACGGGATGCCCAATTTGCGTTCTGTGTATGAGTTCGTTCGATGATATCCCTTCTACGGTTGGGCCCATCATCACTATTCCTCAGGGAATCTATCTTAAGTTTAAGTACCATTTACAACCACGAGGGTTGTCTTTTGGGTCAGTTGTCTCAGGGAAGCTGACCCAAACCAGTCACCGTTTCATTCATTTTACGTACTAATTAAAGTACCATTTTTATGATTTCGCATAGTAGTTGATTAATATTGCAATTAACGTAAGTTCTTTGTTATTAGTGTGAATGTTTTTTTTTCGTGCAGTCAGATCGGTGATTGTTTTCATTGCGTGCAATCCACATTGCCACCCCCGTCTACATAGCTGACCCCCCCATCCTCACCCATACCTCTTTTACCTTAGCCTCCCGCCCACCCACTCCTCCTCCCCTTCGCTTATTTCTTCCAACTTCCACGCCATCCTATTCCTTTTTACTCACTCTTGCCTTACTTACTAATGACTAACAAAATCTATCAGCATTCTATTTTCTACTCTGTGCTATACTCTGACTCACTCATTTCATAACTCACATCCATTAACTCAACTCGTCTACGCACTCACGCAGCCACATGCGCACATCGTCCCGCAAAAAACCGTTAATTGCACAAGAATTACATGCGTACTGTCTCCGGAAGATAACCGACTTGCGCCAACCATGTATTCTTATCTTGCATTGCGTTTTTCCGTGCAAATGTTGTCTTGAGGAAGTATATTTTGATGTAATGAGTCGCTCCCGAAGTATGAGGACTGCATTACCTGTTTTCATTATTGCTTTGCCTCAAATTGCTGTTGGTGACGTGTGACAGACAACTTCAATGAAATGAGATACAATCACTATTAGTCAGACGTATAGCGTATGCATTATTGCACTGCACACTTCTGAACTCTGCATTGTTGCATTTTTTCTTTTTTCCAAGGAAGTTCGTCGTTCAAGACAAGTCCTTGCGGACTGCGACACCTTTTGCTTCCTTTGTAGTTTTGCACAATGCTTATCTCTTGTAGATTTTCATTTCCTGCTATCTGAGACAATTGCAACTCAAGCAAGTCTTCGCGGACTATTGTAATTGTCTCCCTAAGCATGTTCCTCTGTCTATCTTTGGACAGTGCATTATTGAAAAATAAATAAAAATTGAAAAATCATGCAAATAATGGAATCAACACTGACATTGCAATCTGATAATATTTTGATTATATCTTACGGCCCTTGCTATTACACAACCCTCCCCCCCTGTTCGCCTTCCTGTCTCTCGCCCTGTCTCTGCCTCTGGTGTGCTTTTTTTCAGAGAAAGCCAGCTCCATCCCGTCGGGGGCGACGGTTAGTAGCGTATGCCGAGCGACCAGCGCTCGAAACCTACAAGACAGTTGACCCAGGATACTTGACCGGGGCCCACGGCCCTGACCACACCTCTCCTTGGGGGCGCTCCCCCACGCGCGCCCCGCTCGGCGCCCCTCTTGGGCTTCCTTGCCCACAACAGCCCGCGCCACGCTACCTACCAGCCACCTCCTATCAATAAACAGCTGAACCAGAATTGTGTCTCCATAACCCACCAAATCAGGACAACACAAAACCCCTGACAGAGAGAGAGAGAGAGAGAGGAAGGGAGGGAGGGAGGAAGAGGGGGAGAGAGAGGGAGGGAGGGAGAAGGAGAAAGGGGTGAGGGAGGGAGGGAGGTAGAGAAAGAGAAAGATATATATATATATATATGTGTGTGTGTGTGTGTGTGTGTGTGTGTGTGTGTGTGTGTGTGTGTGTGTGTCTGTGTGTGTGTGTGTGTGTGTGTATATATATATATATATATATATATATATATATATATATATATATATATATATATATATATATATATATATATATATACATATATATACATATATATATATGAGAGAAAAGGGAGAATGAGTGAGTGAGAGAGGGAGAGAGAAACAGATAGAGAGAGAGGTGGAGGAGAGAAAGAGGGGGAGCAATAGAAAGGAGAAAGATACAAACAGACAGAGAACTGAAAATACAGAGAATACAAAGATAAAACGCAACACAACAAAAGGAGTCTGAAGCGCAACGTTTCGAGTCAGAATAGAATCCTGATCAAGGAATCTTCTTTTTTTGAAGTTTGACCGCCTGAGGAGGAGTCTGGGGGGATTCGAAACGTCACGAGTTATCATTTCTTTGTTATAAATCTATCATTCGTTTATTTGGGTTGTTGCATTTTATTTTAAAAGTTGAATTACATTTCTTATTGGTTAGTATTGTGTTTATTTTACTTCTTTTTGGTAGTTTATGTCTGTAATAATCACGATTTTGTCTTATTTTGCTTTGTCCTTTATTTTCTTTTTTTCTTCTTTTCTTTTTCTTTCCGTTCATTTTTTCTTTATTTCTTTTCTTAGATTCATTTCATTTACATTCCTATAATCCTTTGAGGTAAATTTCCTTCAGTTTATGTCAGCAACATTCTCTATCGAGTTTATCAAAGCTATTACCATCAACAATACTTTTTTATTAGTATAATTATTATCGTCATCGGCATAAATAGCATTATAATTCTCGTTATAAGCGTCATTTTCACTGAGCCATGAATATCATCATTATCATTATAAGTATTATCGTTATTATCCACATTGTTGCCATTACTATTATCACTTTAGTACGATAATTGTTAGTAGTATCACAGTTATTACTATTGTCTATGATTATTACTATTATCATCATGACTATCTTCATTATTATTCTTGCTAACATTATCACCATCATCATCATCACCTTTCTCGTTATTATTACAGGTGTTAAGAATATCCTTATCATTATCATTATCAGCTCCAGTATCAAAAAGATTATTACTATTATAACGAATTATAATTCCAACAGTTATAATGAATCATTAAAACAGGTAAACTTACACGTCTTTTTTTTTCGTTTCTCTCTATCTCTCTCTTTTTTTTTTTTTTTTTTTTTTTTTTTATTGGTGGAAGTTACTCCGGAGGCGTACTTGCGGAATACTTCAAATCTAATTAAACTTTTCAGCTTCACATCATTTTAGAAAAAGCTTTTAAAGTTTTTCTCTTGTCTTTGTTTTACCCTCATCCGCCCTCTCGATGTCTCTTCCCTCTGTCTGTGTCTACCTCTCAGTCGGTCTGTCTTTCGGTCTCCTGTCTGTTTCTCACTCTTTTTCATCGATCTATCTATGACTCTATCTATTTATACAAGCATACACATGCGTTTATATACAGCAACACACATACACACATAGATGGATAGGGTGTCTATCTGCATTATTAAGGTGTGTAAAGTTCTCTGTGTCTTCAACGTCCTCGCCGCAATCCGTTATCGAATACTTGCGAGTGTAGATAGATATACTTGCAACAGGAACAACGAAGGGAAGGGCAAGAAAACACACGAATATACCGAAGGCCTTTTCGTTATTGCTTCGTCAGGGGACTTTGCCTTATTGCTGAATGCATCAAGAGCCGCCACCACAGATTCCAGGGACTCAGATAAGATAGTAAAATAGAGGTTAACATTGATATTCCCCAGTGTTGCTCCACACTGACTTTGAATAGTAGCTCTGCCTATTATCAAATCTATGCAAGTATTGAAAAGTGTTGGTGCAAGGACACAGCCTTGCCTCACTCCTGAGTTAACAGGAAAGCAGCTCGACAGATCCCATCACACTATACAGCACTTTGAGTACCAGTATATAGACTTGCTACCAAACCAATAATCCGTGTAGGAATTCCAGTCCCAGGATCTCCCAGAGTGATTTGCAATACACTGTCATACTCCTTAACATCGAAGTAGGCTGTGAGTTGCCCATGATCGAATTCACGACGGCGTTCTGCAATGACTCAAAGTGCTAGGATACGGTCTATTGTGGATTTGCCATGACTGCTCTGGTCTATGGCGCCTTAGTAGGCAGTTACGGATTTGTTTTAGAAAATTGTGGGCAAAAACCTTGCCCTTGTCTGGTATACTAAGCAATGTGATGCCACAGTAGTTGCTACAGTCCCAACAATCCCTTTTCTGCTTCCAAAGAGGGATGACCACACCCCTCAGCAGGTCAGGGGGAATTGAACTGGACTGTCATATGGCAGCCAGGACAGTATTCAAGCACTATGATGTAGATCCACTGCTGCTTTCCCACCCTTCAGCTTAGAGATCGCCTCCCTAACCTCAGTCAGGGTAGGTAGATCCTCAATGATGGGTGATTCCAGCACAGGGATTGCGACATTCCTTCTGTCCAGGCTAACTGCTGGAAGATCTACTAGATACAGTTGCTCAAAATACTCAACCCAGCGTTCACGAACCCCAACATGATCTGAGATCTGTCCATCCACTGTACAGACTGCAGTCTTCCCTGAAGAGGGATTGTAGTTCAGCTTTCTCAGGGCTTTGTAGGCCGGATTAATGTCATTTACAAGGAAAATGCCTTCTACCTCCTCAGAAAGATTCCTGATGGGCTGTTCTTTCTCCCTTCTCAGCAGAGATTAAGCCCTGTGCACCAAAGAAAGTCTCAATTTCCATTTAGACGAGTCACACAGCACGCATCTGTAGCCTCCAGTGTCTCTAACAAGACCAAGATAAAATTTTGCCTTGTCCTTGGGCGTTCCCCAGTGGTCCCCCGTGCTGCATCTAGTGTTTCATGATTAAAGGGATCCCATAGAGCTACAGGGTCCATCAGCTTTTCAAGCACTGTTAGCTGATCAGAGGCTGTTGTGGCGAACCTCTGTGTACACTCTCCCTTCGGTCTGTCTAGATGAAGCACCTTATGCCAAGTCCAGTATTG